>NW_023339707.1:4149040-4156151 GCF_004916995.1 Morone saxatilis | reverse complement strand
TGATTTTTTCCGTTCTTTTTTCTGAAGACATAACGAATTGATTCCTCTGACAGCAGAGGGACCATTTCACCCAGTATAACAAAACGTGCTTCTGAACAGGATTGCCTACCCTACCTTTAACTTGTCTCTAAACTATTGTCTCATTCTTTTTAAATGCCACTGGTTGTAGGATTTGTTCTGGACACACAACTTGCCTGCAACAATTTTTAAAAGGTTTTTCTGTTTCTGCTTCTCCCTCGCCCAATCACCCATTCTGGCCCTTTTTGATTGGTCCCCTGCATCGTCCTGATCACATCCCTACAAGCAGCAGGAGCTGTTGTCAGCTCAGAGGTCCCTCCAAGGCCGCAGGGAGCTGTTGGAGCAGGCATGTCTGAGCCACACGAGGAAGCGGCAGGTGCTTTCGCCTGAGGATCTCAAACACCTCATTGTGGACGATAAACACAGCCTTATTTACTGCTACGTACCCAAGGTTGGTTACCATGAGATTAAGTAGTGCAGCTGAAGTTCTAGGCCAGAGGTTTTCAAACTGTGAGGTGGGTGGGGGGTCCGAACACATAGACATGATGCACATATTATCTCTGATGTTCATTGCAAATAAACTTCTATAAATCTGCTCAGAAATCATAGAAAAAAGTCAGTTTTTACTAAACTATTATCACGTTTGGAGTATCAAAGTAATCCAGTGATAGTTGTCACAGTGTCAGAGTTTGAAAACCTCCGTTCCAGACTACAAAATATTTCACTATATAAGTAATAACAGCTTTTAGTTCAGATTGCTGAGAGTTTGTTTCAGTTATAAAACATGTATGAATGGATTTTGGGACTTGAAATAATTTCCTCCTCTTTTTTTAATCACTTGTAGGTAGCCTGCACCAATTGGAAGCGTGTCCTTATGGTCCTCACCAGTGAGGGCCGCTACACCGACCCCCTTGCCATCCCAGCGAACGAGGCCCACGTGGCAGGTAACCTCCGCACGCTTTCCGAGTTCTCTGTCCCCGAGATCAACAAACGCCTTCGCAGCTACCTCAAGTTTATCTTTGTGCGGGAGCCCTTCGAGCGCCTGGTGTCTGCCTACAGGAACAAGTTCACCCGTAGCTACAACACCGCTTTCCACAAGCGCTACGGAACCAAGATCATCCGCCGGCACCGGCCCGACCCGGTACCTGAAGCGCTGGAGATAGGGAACGACGTTTCTTTCCACGAGTTTGTCCAGTACCTCGTGGACCCTCGGACCCAACGGGAGGAACCGTTTAACGAGCACTGGGAGCGGGTACACTCCCTCTGCCACCCCTGCCTGATCCACTACGATGTAGTGGGGAAGTACGAGACTCTGGTGCCAGACGCTCAGGCTGTGCTCAGGTTGGCTGGAGTGGAGGGAAAACTCCAATTCCCAACGTCTGGCAAGAGCACCAGAACTGATGGCAACATGGCGGCACGCTTCTTCAAGCACATCAGTCCTTTTTATCAGAAGAAACTGTTCAACCTGTATCGAATGGACTTCCTGCTCTTCAACTACTCCACGCCAGAGTACCTCAGGACTCGATGAAGGGTGGAGAGAAGAGGGTTGACAATCAGCGCCGCGGGCGGACCTGTTGTAATAGGTCTCACCTTTCACGCCCCGGTCAAGACTTTTTGTCAGTGATGGATCATTTTGCACTTTTTGGTTGTACAATTGTCATCCCTGCCTGAGTTGTCTGTCACAAGCACAGACTTGTCACTATGGCTCTCCAACAAAAACTAGATTTTCTGGTTTCAGTGAATGGAACTTTGCAAATGGATCCAGTTTCTTCCTAAGAAGAAAAGGGAGGCCGTTTGTGCCGTGATCCAAGCATCCGTCATATTTGCTTTCCAAAGTGTGAAAAGTGGGTATTGTTTTGACGTTTAGCAGAAAAAAATGAGGACAGGTTATTCCCACAATGTGTTTGAAAATGCAGGTGACACATGAACTGTCCTTTCTATCTGGGCTTCAGGTTCAGTTAGAATTAAAAAAAAGTATTTATTTTTCATGCCATTCACCTAGAAATGGAGCAAATCTGTCTTTGGCTTTTAGTGTTTGTTACGTGTGGTCGTCAACTGGGTGTAATATGCCATACCAGCATCCCTGCGGTGCCCACTACACTAAAGCTTCTATCGTGGCTTATTTTTCTAAGAACTAATGAGCCATAAATGAAAGTCTCTCACTTCAGAGGAGCAGGTCCTCCTCTTGCATGGATAGGTGAATGTGCTGACTGAGGCCAAACACAGCAGATCCATTCAAAGCACCTACAGCACAACAATAACTGGATGGCTTTTATTTATGTACGTCAGCGCATAAAGTATTTATTGTTATGGAAATCATGTGGTAGTAAGAAGTTGGACTCATGATTGGTGAAAATGAATTTTATATGGAAGAAGGGAAGGGTTTCTCTTTTGTAGAGTGAATTTTTGTTGGATGGAAAGTTGTCTTGGCTTTTGCACGTAAATTCATGCCAACTAGAAATGCTCTGGACAATTTAGAAATCATCATATCCTACTCTTTTTTTCTTTTCCTCTTCTCTGATCAAACCCTAGCTCAAACAAGATTCCCTGGGCTTGACTTATCGAACTTGTCACAGCACTCGTTGACACTATCTTAAATCTGAGAATAATTCCCAGGCAAACTCGCAGTCACTCTTCAATTCCAGTGAAAGCTTGTTGCCATCCCTCCTCTATCACTGTCTGCATTTAGCTGTGGGCAGGTAGGCTGAACAAACAACCACATAGCTGTGGTCAGGGCTGGGCCCAGCTCAGCACTGCCCCCGCTCAGAGCTCTCCTTGTTAGGGTGAATGCAGGCACCTGAGGGGTTAATCCACCTACAGTCATCTCCACTGCAGGGCCTTGTTCAGCAAATGGGATGGAATTTACGGTAAATAATACGGAGGGTAACGTAGGAAAATGTTTATTAATGGCCTGTACTGTGAAAATATACAAAAAAGTCTTCATCTTAAAATAATTAAAGGGGAACTCCACCGATTTTACACATAGTAGCCCATTTACAGGTCTTTGGCTGTTCTACTGCGAGAAGAAAGTTGTACAAATCCTTTTGTGGCTCCAGAAGGAACATGTGATCAATTGCCTTTAAGTGATGTCACTTGAGTCAGCCTCAGTTGGGAGACAAGACTGAAAAGGAAACAAATCCGTGGGGTGTGGAGTTACATTAGCCGCCACTAGCACAACACGGCGACTCTCCGATCCAACTGACGGTGGTTGAGTTGCATTGTGGGTAATGTAACCGTCAGGGAAGGAAGACTGTCCATCACAAGTCTGACAATATTAACGCTATATTGGTGGTGTTCGCCATCATTTCTTGAAAGTAGTTCAGTCAGGATCACTTTTGTCAAAAGAAGACTTTATTTCCAAACGCAGTATGATCTGGGACCTCCTTCCACAATGGAAAGCTTGAGACAAGGACAGCAGCAGCAAAGACCCCCAGGGTCCCGAACAGAGCAAGCATCAATAGGAACAGAAATGACTGATTAAATCCCCTGGAAATCACCTACTGCTTTTGTTTCTGCCTTTTTCTATGATCAGTAACACATTACATAATCTTTCCAGAAGAACTGCTAGGGGAACTGGGTAATAATGGACCTATAAATAAAGTTTTACCATAAAATCTCACCCTAACCTCACACCCTTGGCTACAGTGATATCGTCAGTGGGCCCACTGTTGTTTTGTGAGGAACTCCTTTTGCCCAGTCAGATCCTCATCAGGTCAAAGTGTTTCAAAATGAAGACAACAGCCATACAGCAACTCAGCTATGCTCTTTCTAATAATTCCTAGCATTTCCAATTGTAACAAGTGACTGTTTCCAGTCTACTCATCACTGTTTAGCTCCGACTCAGAACATCCTGGGGCTACCCCGACTATCTGGCCTGGATGAATTGAAAACATTGAATGCTGGGATTAATACGGACCTGACATAGCTAGTTTTCCCCAACAATAACAAGAATTCACCTCAAAACAAAAACAGTCATCATTTTCATTAAAAAAGACATGTCCCACAGTCTGGACATTAGTTTCAGTTTAGCTTAAAAAGCTAAATTGTGTTAGTGCCTGTCAAGTCACGCTGGCACTGAACTGGCACTCAGTCATTTATTTTTCTTCCAGATTTCTTTTGTAAAACGTTTCATCTTGCGTAAGAAAACGGGTCGAGGCCAGCCTACTCTGGAAACATTGCTTTGTTTTTTTTTGCCTGTAGTCATTCTGAGAAGTGCAATATGTGTGTGTGAGTATCTGTAATGTGTTAAAAGCTGTATCTTTATTAGTGACTTCCTCTTTAAAATGTGTGCCATCATGCTCATGCCACATTTATTTTTCTGTTTGGCTATGATTACAGCCATGGATTACAGGATCTTCATTTTAATGCTCCCCTGTGTAGCAGTGTGTGATTCAAGCCATCACTTGCAAGAAGATGTGACTCGCCAAAACCCAGTCACACCCTTCATGTTTTTTCTTCCTGCTGGCTCGATGACACGCTGCACAAAATATATGTTTTACCTTTTAATTTCTTTTTTTTCTTCTCCTGAAAAATAGAGAATAATAAGTAGCTTGTTCCTTTAAAGGGATACAACAGACTGTATATCCATTTTAAACAACCAGACGCTGCTGTGTATAACACAGCTAGTCAGCCGTTTCTGTAGAAATGTTACTTTGGTCAGACCTGTGACTTTGTGAGTCATTGTGAAATAGGGAACAGAGCACAATCTACAAGAATCTCTCACGCACTGGTTTGCTTTTGCCAGAAAAAACTGTGAATGTGATAACTTGATAAGTGAAGTGCACTTGCTGATGGTGATGATTGACTGGCTGGTTACTTTGACGTTTTAACAAATACAATCCCTTAACAGCAGCACTGAGTCTGTCTTATATTTAATGTTCTTGTTACTTGTTACAAACAAAGTTAGTCAGACTGAGACATCCTCCCAAAGGCAGCTTTTCCCCCTGTGATGGTACGGGAAGCTGTCCACAGAGTTAGACAGGACGAAGATGAACGTTTTCCTCAGCACAGTGCTTATGAGCGGTTGCAGTACTGGATGAACAAGACATCCTTGGAAGAAAAACAGTCTTTCCCAGTAGTATTGAGAACCCTGCAGCTGAAAAATAATCTGAAAAAAAAAACAACCTTCCAGTTGTGAGCGAATTGAACAGTTACTACATTTACGGGCGCCCGGTTAGCTCAGTGGGTAGAGCTGGTGACTCATGTACCGAGTCCGTACCGTAGTCCTTGCTGCAGCGGCACAGGATTCGAATTCGACCTGCGGCCTTTCTATCTGCCCCCCTTTCCTGTCTGTCTTCAGCTGTCCCATCAAATAAAGGCATATAGGTTAATTATAAATACTTTAAAAGTTACTACATTTACATCTTTCAAATTATTCTGATGCACATGTGGTCTGCCACTGTAGCCTTGTTTCTAAATGTATTACAACATTTATTCAAATTTCTAGTAATTCTGCAAAGGAAAAAGCAAAAGGATGCTTGTTTCCATACACTCCCGTTCATCGAGATAAGCACACACGTGGAGGCAATTCTCCATCTAGAGAACCAGAAGAAGACGGCGCGATAAGAATTAAAAGAGCACCAGTCAAACTGTGAAGACATTAAGAACGCTCCACTGAAGCTCTCTGCATTATTATATTATCTACATTCTTTTCCACTGTTTGATGCCTGACTGCCGCTCTTTTAAATACATCATCTTTATTTTGTCTTCTTCTGCAGGTTTAATGGCACCCGACTGGAGAATTTGCACCACCTGCTGTTTATCGCAATGTACCACCCTTTATAAAATGCATTGCTGGTGCATTTATTGACATTTTCTTTGCCGGTTTTACGGACATTTTGTTAAAATTTGAACAGAAACCTGTCTGGTGTCATTATTTATACTTCCACTTGATGGCACCTAAGTAAGAAATATAAATGTCTATACATGCTGTGTCTTAGCTGAGTTAGGTGATGATGCCAAAGTAACATGGATGTCATTACACTGTTTATTTTTATTAAAATATAACTGTTCATAGCCACAAAATTACATAAACACTCACCAAACATTTGTCACATTTTTAGATTCCACACTTCATTTTTGCGCACACACAAGACAAGACATAACATGTAGGTGTGGAAGCTCAGGTGACAGTGAACACAGCAAGATTAGAAAATAAAGGCATTTAAAAGCCCCTAAAGTCTCAATGTGGCAGTGTTAACATTGAAGTACAGTACAAAGGTTTGCCTACAGAAAGCAAAAGAGAAAGGACTGCAACATTTGAATAAAGCTACTATTGTTTTGACATTGACATGGCTGTAGATGAGGAGGTTTTAGATAAGACACAGTAGACATTAACTTTGTTTTCAAGGCAACTTTAGACTACTTTTATAACAAAAGTGCAGGTTTGCAATTGGGTATTTTGCCAACACACTCTTACATTATAAGTCCCTCCAGGAAGTTGCTGTTTCGATTGCAAATATTATCGCAAATTCTAACAATCCCTGTGAATTTTGTGCGATCTTGCAATTTTGTCTAATCACCGCAACTTTTCGCATATTTGACCAATCAACGTAGTTTCCGGCGAGTTTCATCATCGTCATGCAAAACACCAAATTACTAGCGATGTTATTCTCACTAGAACAAGTTGCCTTCGAATTTTAATGAATTATACAAAAAGAATTTACATTTTCACTTTCTTGCAATTCCACTGCAAAAAAATACCTAAAAACATTGCAACATGCATCGTAATCTTTTAAGAAAAGCTGCCGTGAAATCAGATATTTTAGGCTGCAACAATCAACCCCCTAAAAAAGTCCACCAAAATCCTGGAAGGACTGCTTAATACCAAATAGGGCTGGATGATAAACCACATTTTAATGAATGTCTTATTTAGACATTTTGGGAAATACGCTTATTCACTGTCTTGCCAAGATTTAGATAAGAGACTGATAAATGTCTAAAACCACTCTTGAGTCTGTATGCTAAATGTGAAGCTACTGCCAGCAGGCAGTTAGCTTAGCATAAAGATTTGTTGAAGGAGGAAACAGCTGGCCTGGCTTTTCCAAGTTTTGGAAATTAGATGAATAAACATATTTCCCAAAACACAACTATT
>NW_023339707.1:4148746-4149010 GCF_004916995.1 Morone saxatilis | reverse complement strand
ATCTACTTAAAAGGTCCAGTCCAGTGTGTAAGATTTAGTGGCATCTAATGGTGAAGTTGCAGATTGCAACCCACTGAATATCACTCGCCTTCCAAGTGTGTAGGAGAATCTACAGTGGCTGCAGAGCCAGTGTCTGTTCTGGGCTATTGTAGAAACATGGCAGTTCAACATGGTGGACTGTAGAAGAGGACCCGCTCCCTCTGTAGATAAAAACAGCTCATTCTAAGGTAACGAAAACAGGATTCTTATTTTCAGTGAAACATT
>NW_023339707.1:4143308-4148646 GCF_004916995.1 Morone saxatilis | reverse complement strand
ATTCTTATTTTCAACAGACTATACACCAATGAAAACATACCTATGAATATTATATTCCATTTCTGCCAATATATCCTCCTAAATGTTACACACTGGACCTGTAAGAGTAGCTACAAAAAACAATGACATCTAACTAGACAGATAACTGACCAACAAGTCTAGTCCAGTAGATTAGAACCTTTAACTGGTCAGACTGTAATAATTAGGTCAAACATCAGATATGAGGGAAATAATGGCAAAGCTGTATTAAAAAAAGGCTATAACATTCGTTATCTATGTAAATGTGATAAAGATTTAATGATATATTGTCCAGCCCTACTGATTAAGACACACTAATGTGCTGGTACAACTAGCTGTGATCTAGTTCTCACAGTATCACAGTTAACACAGATCTCAAACAGTAAGCTCAGAAATAAACTGTGATTCAAATAGTACATATCCATATTTGATTACCTTCTAGTGTAGAAAGTACTGTGTAACAGTGTCACATAAAAGCTTTTAGCAAAGCACTATTAACACTGAAATACTTTGACAAGAAGATTATTGACAAGACAGGCTGCTTTGAGAAATGCCTCAGATTTCAGTGATTATCTCTAAAAATACTAGCAACAGCAAACCGCAAAAATGTTCCGTGACTTCATGAGTGCATTTACACACACATTTGTGTGTCGTGTATTGTGTTCTTTTCAGAAATCGGGTAAATCTTTGAGACGAAGCTCATTTACGCTTAAACATGACTTTAAATGTTAAACTGTGTTTAATTAGTGTGTTTAGACAGAATGAGAAGCAAATTTTAGACATGGGGCAATTAGACACGAATGTGACCAGAGTGGCGTAGATTGGTGTGTAGACATTAAAAAAGTAAAAAAAATTTGAGCACATCCTGTGGCTTCATGAATTTCCTTCATAAACGTACAGAGGCAAGAAGGAAAAAGGACAGAGTGGTGGAAATATAACTGGAGTTCTGAATTCAGTCATTCAGAAAACAAACGGCCTAGTGGTCAAATTCATGTGAATGATGTAAGCTGAAAATTTGCTTTGCTTTCTGTCTGAACAACGCCTTTAAAATGAACATGTGCATGTACATGCACTCACTGCTGTAATGATGAGGTTTTATGGTTCTAACAACAAACAGTAAGGCTTTTTGAACCCTCCATTAAAGGGACAATTAGTATCAAGTAGTGAGGGAATACCCAAGATCCTCTGCAGCTACATAGTCGATGTAACACATGAAGCTGGGCTGATGGGTAAAACAAATATATAGGTTTTCTGCATCAGTTCACTGCTGTTTGTTTTGTTGTTTTTTTATATTGAGTGGCAGCATAAAATTTAAAATAAAATATTTTTTAAAATAACTTTTTTTAATATTGAGATTGCTATACAAATAGTGAGAGGTGAGGACACATTTTCTGGGCTTCACAGTGTGTTGGAACATTATTTTTTAGGTGTCTGGGCCTTTTAACAATTTCTAACATAATACAGAATCTGAAAAAACAGTGTCACTGCTTATGATTATTACTCTATTGTTTGCAAGTGCCACATTATATACCTACTGTATGTGCAACGAAAAGTAATACATCATCTGCATATGAGACAATCTGTTTTTGTGATGGATCTGGATTTTTACAGGATACAAATAGGTCCCTCTCTCACCTGTTTGGTATTTTGGTGACTTGCTATGAAACTTGGAGAAGGAACAGCTGTCAATGGTCAGAGATTGTTGCACAGCGCATTTTGTACCACATGATTTGTACATGAGCAGATGCTATTACAAACCTCAAAGAAAAAGTTAAGACATTTTGGAAAATGTTCTTATTTGCTTTCTTGTTAAGTTAGATGAGATGATTGAAACAATGTACATGTTTGTATGCTAAGTATGAAGCTAAAGCCAGTACATGACTAACTTAGCTTAGCATGCTCCTGGAAAAAGGGATAAACAGCTAGCCTGGCATTGTCAGAATCTTCCTACAAACACAGCTCACTAATTAACATGTTATATCTCATTTGTTTAATTCATATAAAAAAAACGCAACTGTAATACGGCAAATTATAATTTTAACGCTTCTGTTTTTGTACGACAAACAAATTAGATTCAAAGTGTTAATTAGTGAGCCTTAAAAGGTGTTGGTAGGCGTATTTTGTTTCCTTTGGAGGGAAACGGGCTGGCAGTTTCCAGCAGTTTTATGCTAAGCTAAGTTAGCCGACTGCTAATAATAGCTTCATATTTAGCATACAGACACAAAAGTGGTATTAATCTTGTTATCTACCTCTCGGCAAGAAAGTGAATAAGAAAGTGAATAAGTATTTCCCAAAATGTTGTATAGTTCCTTTAAGCTTTTAGTAGCTTTTTTCCCCCCACTATTCAGGACAAACTTTCAATTTTAAGTATGAACGTCAGTAGGTGCCATCACAGGAGGGATTCTAGATACATACAAATTTGTAGCTGTCAAGAACTTGCTGGTGGATACCCTCCCTCCTACAGTCAAACGGTCTGTGGTCAGTTCTGTTTGGCCCTTCACCTCATTTCACAAAAAATTCTCCAACAAACACGTCGTGACACTGTCAGGTCAGAGGTGATTCCATTGCACGTGAATGACACAAACTCCCATTACATGCACTGATATCGTCTTCTTCCACTGTGCAGCCATGCCATTTGTCCTTTGGCCATGGAATTACTAATTACGCCCTTCTGTCTGTTTGCCTCTGTTACAGTACCTCAACAATGAACTTGCAGTAAACAATATGAAAAGATTGAGGCTTTTTCATGTGATGATAAAACATTCCCCTGTGTGTTACAGGTACGTAACCTGATTTCTCATGAAAACAAAACCTGTCTCATTTATTCTAAATAAGTCATCATGATTCCAAAATTCCAGTTAGTGTACTACATACGTCAACTTCCATTAATGCATAGTACAGCCCACCCAAAACATGGACTGATCCAAGTCTGTTTGTTCTATCCACAAGTTCAAACAAGTGTCCACAAGCAGACCAAATGTTCAGCCTTGCTGCTATGATGCAAAGTTGCTACATATTCCTCTGATGAAGCCAAAGAGATGAACTGACAGACGAGGTAAGCACAGGGCCACCACTCATATTGAGTCAGGAAAACTAAAAGACAGATAGATAAAGAGGAATGATCAAATAAAGTTCAATATACTGTAGTAGACGCTCTGAAGGACAGAGAACTAAAACTAAATTAGATTGGCTGGACGTGTTCAGACAGCAAACCCTTCACCCAGATGGATGGGTGTCCCCTGTGCCGTCTCATCACTGTAAAGGTTTGAATTTGTGACAAAGATATATCCTCAGTACTAACTGGCTCGGTGATAACCATCAGAAAATGCTTTATTGTCCGATCAAAAGCATCTCTGTGTAAATGTAACAAAATTGGTGCAACAAGACAGTTAAGACAGCTAAAAGTTCAGTGGTAAAGGGGGACAAATTCAGAGACCCAGGCTCTGAACCAGTGAGACGCAGCGGAAGCAGAGGGCCAGAAAGCCGGTGCCTAGCAGGTCCCCTAGGGCGGTCAGGTAAGGGATGGAGAAGTTGTCTGGGTCCAGACTCCGTCTCCACATCACACGGATGATAAGGTCGGCAACGTAAAGGAGGATGGCCACCTAGAGGGAGAAGAAAACTGAGCTGAAAAAGCTGCTGTTAGAGAAAAAAACAACCCAGAAAGGCTTTGACAAAATATTTTTTATGTTGGAAAAATTGTCATATGTGCTGAAAAAATAATCTTTAAAATAATTTAATAATAATAATAATTACATTACGGCTATTTCTTTAAGGAATAGGTATGGAAAATACGAGTTAAACAAACAACTTATCGAACTATCCTGTCTTTGACTACTCCGTGTTTTACACACTTCTACCTAGCCTTACTGACCTAAACAATGCTGCATTATTAAAGTAGGACCACCTACGAGAGAGCACAACAGCCAACGACACGACACAGTGACACACATCGCCTATGTGGAGAGTGATAGATTGGAAGAAAGTGTATCCTGCTTGGCACAGCGCTCCAGGTGGATAAAAATGGTATTACAGGTGACAGTTAAGATGACGGAGCACAGAGGGCTCTAACTGAGATTCTGGTAGGCTAAATCCAAGTACTTTCAAATACTTTCCAGACTTGTGGCAACCCTGCAGTTTGTTCATAGTAATGTATAACCAGTTTAAATAGACAGTTCAAAGTAATGGATGGATGGTTGAACTGTCCAGCTCCTGCCACTCCAAATAGCATGAACACAGTGACAATTCAATTCACTTTACATTCCACATTATAGTGTTATATAATATCCAGTTATAGGGCTGAGGGTGTACGTCAGACAAAGAAAGGTTGACCAACCACTGGACTATATGTCTAAGTGTGTTTCTCTCTGTACTTGCCTATGTTTTGTGTGTTATTTTAGCTAGGCAAGTGATCTCAAGCAAGCTCATTATGAATCTTCCAAGCAGTGAAATCATTCAAGGTCTAAGTCAGCTTTTCTGGACTCGGCAGATAAATAAATCTGCGACTTATTCCAACCTCCAAGAGATTACAGAGGTTGCCAGACAGTCACTGAGTATCCAAAGGATACAAAAACAGTACCGTCAAACATTGCGTGTTTAATGAGTCTCAGCTTTTTACAAACACTTCACAGCTGAGATGACGTGTTGAGGAGTTCAGAAAGGTGACCGTGGCAGGACTGCGGTGTACTTTCGGTTCTGTCACTGAGCTGCTGAAACACCAACACCTGGCACCGGTCTTTTCACAGTTAGGTAACAGGTGGCAGCAGCCATTTTTATCCCACTGTACAAAGTCTAATTTCTGATGACTGGTTTCCACAGTTTGTATCAGAGTGTCATGTGAAACTTCAAGGCCAACTGAAGGCCAATAGGTTCATGAGAAAGCATTCTGTATTAACTACCATTGACTGGAATATGAAGAGAGAATGTGTGTGTGAGGTTGCATCAGTTTACCTGTACCAGAGCGGCACACAGGTAGCAGACGGTGAAGGCTACAGAGATAGGCGCCTCCTCTCCCTGCAGCAGAGAGATGGCGTAGAGGAAGACCAGGTGACCGGGGATAACCAGCATCAGAAGCACCCTTGCTGACTTTGAGTTCACCCCTGGGAGAAACAGATGAGAGTACTTCATTCTAAAAGGCAGGTTACTTTATTTAAGTAGTATGATCTCTTTATTCTTGGATGTTCAAAAATGGTTTCATTTTCAAGTGCCACACTGAGTGCCTTTACTTGTTCACTAGTATCCTGGTTATGATCAGGTTTTTGGAGTATCCAGTTTATGTGTTGTGTAGGGATGTCCGATAATATCGGCCGATATTCACTAAAAA
>NW_023339707.1:4132619-4143208 GCF_004916995.1 Morone saxatilis | reverse complement strand
TATTGGTATCGGAAATTGAGAGTTGGACAATATCGGAATATCGGATATCGGCAGAAAAGCCAATATCGGACATCCCTAGTGTACAAACATCATATCCTGGTTTTGAGAAACCTGGATATGGATATCATATCAATAATAAGTCACTAATACACATGTCAAAGCACTCACTGTCAACAAGCCATCCAGCCTTTAAGACGTCCAGAAAAAGGTCTCGTTGGTTATCAAAAATGATATCCACTGTTCTTTAACCACCAGTGTTTAGACTCCAACAGAGGAATTCATATGCTGTTTCCAAGGGATGACTAAATCATTTTATTTTTTGGCCAATTTGAGGAAGCAGAACAAGTTGAAAGCACAACACCTGCCATTTTATCAACTTATAAAGTTGTTTTAACAAATGTGTTTGCTAAAGTTGCCAATTTACACATGCAGCAGAACCAGGATCAACTTTAGCATCTGTCTGGAGTCGTCTTTCTGGCCACCTGATGAAAATCTCCACTAATGTTTACTGGAAAATATGGATATTGGGTTTGGGTAGGTTGTGTGCAGTGGGTTTGCTGAACTTTTTTGCTGAAAATGATACTAAAGGGAAACAAACAGTAAAGTTTTGCGCAGTAAACCAAAACAATGAGCTGAAAGATGCTAAAAAGTCATTTGATCCAATGTTAAAATAAAAATACTGATTAGTGCAGCTTTAAGGAGGAACCCAAACACAGAGTAGACTGTGTGCATGCATGAATGCATAATCAATGCAGCAGTAAGGGGAATGAGTTCGCTTTAGAGAGTAAAATATCAACAACATGCTTGTTTTCTCCAGTCGCTCTTATTGACAGTTTAGGTTTATATACCTTCGATTTTATGTATATACAGTAGATGCCAAGGTATATGTCCAGCATGGCAGTGTTACCTGAGGAAAAAAAGGTGATGCAGGGATTGGGCCAGTGCTGCCTCATCTTGTAGGGCAGCACCCCTGGGATGGTCCAGAAGTGCAGGTAGGTCGAGATCCTACTGGCCTGGATGGCCACCAAGTTGCCACCCACTCCTACACAGGGGGAAGGAAAGACAGAGCGGGTGAGTAAATGACTGAATATACCAGTGAAGGAGTGGCACAAAGTAGAGCAGCCATTTTAATTGACTTCATCAACAACATCATGATTAATTATGTGTGACCAAAACATTTTCCAACAAATGTCAGACAGACTTATTGTTTCCCCAACCACAATGATTTGAAAATCTGATATTGATTTTGTAACATCACCATAAACTGAAACAGAAAATTACTTTCCACAACAGCTTTACAATCAGTTACACTTGATCTTTTTCATTGTCGCCTGCACACAAATTAAGCCAAATAATGACACAAGCTTGGCCCGGTTGGATCCGGCCTGGGGTTTACAGAGAGCGGAGTCCATCTTAGTAAGCCGCACAGGCCAAAGCACAGCTAAACTCTGGCTAGTGGAGTCACAGCAAGAGATGAACACAAAACAAAAGCTCCACCCGATATCTCAGAAAGACACGAGAGCAGCAACACGTGCGTATGGAAAGAAAATCAACCTTGTGCAGCCGTTTGGTTCCGACAGTGAAATATGACTCTGGCTGTGCAAAAACCATTATCTGCCTTCCCTTTCTGAATTTATGACAGATATCTTGTTTCTGACTAACTTTGTGTCAAGATGTCAGATCTGTTTGATAAGTCATTTGCAGATTTTTTAACCGGTCCCAGATGTGTCGTACTTCATAGCAACACAAACGCTCACCGTGGGGTTAAACATGAGCGATATGAGATAAGGTTTTATCCTCTCGTTCTGGTGGGAGTCGAGCATTTTTATTCACTCCTTCGAAGCCGCATTTCTGCTGAATGCAAAACAACTTTTCCAGATCCCACCGCCTTTACAAAGTCCAATTTAATTTTGCTGTTGACAAGGGTATCTGTGCCTAATTCAGTTACATCAAACACCTCTCCAAGTATTTACCCCAAAAAACAGCACAGATGTTCTTTTGTGAGATGGAAAAGACTTGGGGGAACTTTAAGTAAAACATAATACTGGTTTATAAGCAAGCCAGTGAGGGAAAATGGGAAATTCAAACCAGATTGGTGAATTTAGAATTGAGCAGAGAGTGGTGCAAAGACAGAGAGAGATTGAGAAACAGCGGGAAGATGGGTACAGACAAAATGAGAAACAGTGACAGTGAGAGTCGATGGTTATTAAAGGCCCTGTCAGCTGTGCCAGGACACTGGGTGTGCACCATTAGTGGTTTATATTGACTTCTCCACTATACTCAGTGGATCCCAGCATGCATCACCTCACAGCCAAACCACTTACTCTGAAGGCTGCTTCTTATTTGCCTCCACTTCTCCCTGTCTCACTGCATTTTTCATCATTCAAAAACAGCATTATGGGGTGAAAATCAGTTTTCTATGTGTATGAAGTAACTGCAAACTTCAGACATTGTTTCATTCTCTGATTTTCTACAGTCGATTGGCACTTTCTCATGGAGAAAAGAGCTGCATACAAATCCAAACAAGTTAAATTGTTAGGGATTGGACATGGGTAAGATTACAAAATTAATACACACCGCAAAATATTGTTTTCTCTCCATTTAGGTCTTGTAGTAAATCACTAACAGAGTGAGATGATCTCTCTTTTGCTTGAGGCTCTAATGCACTTTAAAAAGGTACTTTGGGTAATATGTAAAAATAAATATGGCCAGAAATTAACGAACATTATCAACAGAATGTGAAGAAGTTCTGACGTTATGTCAAAGACGTATACGCACTGTGTTGCAGAGATCTCTACTAAAGTTAGCATGCTAGCCAGCCCCGTCCTGTCATGCAATCAGTCCAACATGAGAGGACAAAGAAATAGAGAAACTGCTGTACCTTACTACGAACTAAGTTTGAACAGCATAGCCCTGATCGACTTCACCTCCATTCAGAAGATGACAGACCTGACAAAGCATGAAGCATTGGTGGAGCTGAAGTGTAAACTTCCCCAAATCCAATAAAGAACAGGACAGAGTCGCTAAGGTTAGCCTAAACTTTGATGCTACACAGTGGATGTGCTATTGGGAAGGTTTTTCTTTTCTTACATAATCTGTAACCACACCAATTAAGGTAGTGTGAAATGCTCCTCGGTTATAGAACAAGCTACAGACATGCTAACGTTTGCAGCTAATGTACCTGTCTGTAGATAAAATCAACAAAAAGCTATATTATAGCATATTCGATTCCATTTCTGCCAAAAGATCCTCCTAAATGTTACACACTGCATCTTTAAAGCAACTCGTAAGTGTTCTGAAAGATGGCAAAAATAGAACTTGAGATGATCAAAGCAGTTTGATGCTCCACGATGGCCACTGGTGCGTCTGAAATAGCTGGTGCTTCTGAAAACGTTCCAGTGGTTTTAAGGCTTCATTTACAGGACATGTTGCCAGCGCTGCATGGTTTACCCCATTAACTGTAAATCATGTATACAGCCAAACATTTTCCAAAGTATCAAATGATTTTAGACTGGTTTCCCTTCCTCCCAGACTGCCACTGGTTTCAGCTCATTTCACAATGGCAATTCAAGAACTGATCACTGCCCTTTTGTGTTAGTGCTGGTTCCTGTACCAGCTTTTTGGCACTGATTGAAAGGTGGCTATAGCACAGAGTATCAAAAACTGCTGGCACCAAATGTCTGGTCAGACTCAGTTGTTAATCAGACAGTTTCTGATGATTGTTGATGCAAGCTCTGAGGCTTCAGAGTCACTTGCTGGAAACAAGACTTTTCAATAGGAGAAATAACCAAATTTACATTACTCTTTTAGTTCCATTATTGTATTTCTGTGTTCCATTTTCTGACAACGCCACTCTTGAAAGCAATGCTTTACAGCATTTAATTTTGTAAGGTCACCTGTCGGGCTTCCTTAAACTCACCTGCATTTTAAAATCACTGCATACAACTGCACAACCACGCAATATAACTTGTGAACAAGATAATAAGTTTAAGGTGGGGAGAAAAAAAAAAAACTACCAGCTACCAGTGGCTGCCTGCAAGGAAGGAAATCAATCAAAAAAGTCATTTGATGAAGCCGAGCTATGTTGTTGGGGATTAGTGGTGCACTCAACACCAGATCTCAGTGAAATCTGAGTCAGGAGCATTACTATTCTGTTCTGAGAGCTGGACTGTGCTGTCAGCTCAGTGTTTAGTATGCTGCTCACATCCACACAGGAAGCACACAAAGAGCACAACCTGTACCTCCAAATAAGGTTTGACTTTGAAATGAATGCAGTTGCCACATCAGGATCCACTCGGCCATAATGTAGGTTTTGCTTGTTTTAATTGAAGCTTCTATATGAGTCCTTCCTGCTGCTGACCGCAGTCACGTTTTACATCAATATAATGTCAATATCAATACAATTGTGATTGCATCTCTATCTCATTACATACTCTACATGTGATATGTTTTTGTGTAGATTCACCTGTGCCCTGCTGACGTGTCTTTAGCATTGTGCTTGGAGTCATACAGGCACACTAATAGAATCTGTGAGTGTTTCTGAACTGTCACTCTGGACAACAACATCCAATGAATGGCTAAAATGCCAATTAAACTCGCAGTTTGATTACTCCTTGTGTCACCGTTGAGCTTTAAAGATCAGAAAGATCTGCTTACCGTTGATGACGGGCGTAAAGACAGCCATGCCCTCAAAGTTGGGATCACTCACTGTCTTGTCCAATATAAGGCCTCCAAAACTGGAAATCACAAACACAGAGGGAATCAGAACCGCATGCCAATTATTAATTCAGAAAAATTAAAAGGTGTTGGAGTGCATACCTGCTAATGGACATGGCTACTATTACTGGCTGCCACCCTGAGCGCAGAACCTCCTTGATCGGAGGGCTCTGTCGGGCCACCAACACCCACAGTGGGATCAGAGCCAGGAAGACCAGACACACAAGGGGGGACAGGTACCATACATCTGTGGGACAGGGACAGGCACGAGGAGGTGAAGAAATAAAAATACTTAGTTTATTGGTCACCAAAAATAAATATAAATAAAAACCTGCAACACTTTCAGACAAACCATGAATCAAGCAATAACCAGCACTACTATTAATAGTTGACACTTAAACACAAAAAGCTACCCCTTGTAGCTAATGACTATGAATAACTAATGACAAACAAAATAATGGTGAAGGAAAATAAACTGTGGACATTAATGAGTTATCAGGGAAACCCCTCTAGAACAACAGGTTAGGCATTTCAGATGTTTACCCTTTTTGATACACACAGATAGAATGTCGATTTTTTTTAAATGATAATCCGTTGCTAATTTGTGGTCCAGTATTGCCATTGTGCAGACCTAAGAGACATTTATAATGTATTATTATGTGAGTAACTCCTAGTGGCAAACAACTAAATACAGTATGAGTATAGTGTGATAGAAACTACTGACTTGTGCAAAACAACTTAAATTTCAACATGTGCTTTTTGATGCAGTGTAAATATTGTTTAAACATTACATTAATATATTGAATCACTTATTTTTTATTTTTTTTTGAGTATTTCTGCATTTAATTTGTTCTAAAAGAAAATCAACATTGTCTATTATTTAAGACACAATACATTGGTTGAATCAAATATTTGGATTTTATCATCACATGTCTTAACAGTTTTCACTGCAGATTTGATGTTTTCACCTGTGACAGAAAAGAATCAGTGGGACTTTTCCTTATCATACTAAGTATAGTCGTTAGTCATTAATGGGTTAACAATGCTATGATGAAAGAAGTGATGGCAGTAAAATAAAAACCTGACAAGATATTGTATACTGGTATGTGTAGTTATATCACACTGGCCTGAAAAAGTACTGTAATATTACACATCTCTGTTACAAATCTATTGACATCAGAAGCTTTACAAATGTAATATTTATAGCTAGGTATCATCTTAAATGATGGTATACCCACAAAATTCCCACCTTGAGTATACTAAATAAAAGGCTTTTATACATTTCAAGTCATTAATATTTATGTCAAGTTAAAAGCCAACAGCCATCCATAAAGTACACATGCATCCATTCACACATGTAGAAACAGTGAGATAAACAGATGAAGGATAGGGACACTTACATAAAGTATCTTGAAAAAAATGAGACAGAGAGGTACTGTGAATACAGGAAGCAAGCTACACTACAATACTTCAGATGAGCTGTCTGAAAAAATAAATATGACTTCTGCTGCCATCTTGTGTTCTGGTTGACATGACAAACTTAAAACTTAGCTTAACTTAAAAAATGACACCTGTCTAAACCCCATGTGCCTCCTTGGTCTGCCAGACAGTCATATTAAAGACGTCAAACATGAGAGGTTATTCAATCTACTGGCTTTTGCTGCCAGGAAGAACATTTGGTTCTTTTGGACCAAGGATGTTACTCCAACAAAAGAATCATGGCACAGTTTTATAATGGAATGTAGTCCCAATGTGTTCACTACTTGGTGGACGCGTTCTATAAAGTTTGGGTCCCTTCATATTGGACACACACTGTCGTCTTCCTTATTGCAAGGGTTTCTTTTAACCTTGTTTGTTTATATACTTAACTGTTTCTTGGAATTTGCCATCTTATCATGTCTGAGCTGTTTTGTTCTTTTTCTTTTTGTTTAAATAGCATGAATATTATATAAAAATTGACATTGTTAATGACGGTATGTATGACTCCAGATGGAGAGTTGTGGGTGCACACAATCTCCCAGATTCCCTCACCACACCAAGAGCACGCAGATGTGTGACACAGAAAGCGCTGTAGCTATCTGTGCTGTGCTTCAAGGCAGGGCGGTTGTCCCCTAATGAAGGTTGTGGTTCCTGCTTCCTCCTGCCACATGTCGATTACTTGAGCAAAGATACTTGTAACCCAATTTGCGTCAATGCCATTGCATTGTGTGACTGTGTATGAATGAGTTAGTTTCTGTTCACGTAGTGTAAAAGCACTTTGAGTGGTCCGAAGTCTAGAAAGGCGCTATACAAGTACAGGTCCATTTACCATTTACCATCTTCCTCATGACTCCGCCTCACCTATATATTCATAGAGTGTGCTGCTGACCCCGGCCAGCAGGGACAGGGTTATCAAATCACCCAGACTGGCAGCGATGGGGGTGGCCACGTTGTCAGGGTTGATCCCCACCTTCCTGGAGCCGATGATCACTCCGATCATCACCAAGCCTGTGGGGGCGGAGGGGAAATGAGTTACAAATGAGTTACTCTATAAGGAACGAAACCAAAAAAATAGGACGATGGAGAAACAGTCAATAAAGAGGATTTATTTTATTTTTTTCAGAACGCCGACTCTCAGAGTGACAGCTTGCTGAAAAAGAGCTGAAGACTACAACGAGCTTCTGAGCAAAATAAGAAATACAAGAAAAGAGGAATATTAAACATGGCAGGGTAAGGAGAGGAAAACTGGGAAAGAGGTTACTCCCCGCTGAGACATGACTCAAGACATTAGCAAAAAAAAAGGACCAGGGGCAATTCAGTTCCCTCACTCATCACGTCTGCTGAACACTGGAACATTTATGGTGAGGATAAATTATGGATAATGCAGTTATAAGTTGAGCGGAAAGGGTGGTGTGGGGATAAGTGCACCTGCTGCTATAACTGGACCTATTTATGGTGTCTGGTTTAACAATCACTACCTCTACATGGACTAAATATTCCGGTATTTGCCGTTATTATGAAATAGACAATATTCCTACTAAACTGTTAACTTGGCGAATGAAAATGAATATTCCACTGATATTCCCTTTTACATGCAGCTGTGCATACTCTGATTAACGTAACTGTTAATGACGTACTGTGTATGTCCAACAGAGGAATTTCCCTCCTTTTCATTTGTTAGAAGTTGAACAGCTGGAGCAGCTTGAGCCATTCAGCCTTTGTGCATCAAAAGAGAATGTTTTCAAAGGTTTCCACTGGTAGCAGACTTGTTTGTGAACACAGCCTCCTTCTTTCATTCGTTTAACAACCTTCTAAAGGTGGGTGTTGTGATATTTGCACATATCCAGAAACCGGTTGATATCTAAGTCCTTCATAATGTTCAAAAGTAGCTGTGTTTCTCCTTCCTACCAGGAATGGGGCCTTTTCTTTTGTGCATCTACAAAAAAGCATACACATCCAAAAAGGGGCGCATACAGCGAATACTCTGTATACATGTCTAAAGAGTGCTCCTAATACTTTAATCACATCAGCATATCTTACATGTCCTAATCGGAAAATGCTACATTCAGAATAAGGACGAATTAGGAATATCCAAACAGAATATGCCATTGACATGACCCTTCTCAAATGTGGAATATTGTCCTATTTGGAATAACAGTAGAAAATGAGTGTGCATGTAAACCTAGTCATTGTGAGTAAAAAGAGACAAATAGAAGCTACATTTACCTTTTGCTTTTACTGAAGGATTAGTGTGCCATTTTAGAAAATACTCTTAATCCCTTTGTTGCTGAAGGAGATTGGTGCCACTCTTGTGTCTGTCTGTTAAATATGGAGCTGGAGCCATTACACAGCATTTACACATTGATTCAAGTATTTTCCTCTCTGCAGTTCCTGATAAACCCAGAATATTGATGCCAGCTGACAGAAGGTCCAGTAGCATAGTAGAATACAATCGCTTTGGCTCAGTTTTCTCAGTTTCAATGTGAAAACTCAGCATGTAACATTTAGAATGATCTATTGGCAGAAATGGAATATTATATATATTCATAGGTATGATTTCATTTGTGTATACACCTGAAGATAAGAATTATTGTGTTTTGGTTACCTTAGAATGAGCTGTTTGTATCTGCATACACCTTCTGAAAGAATGTTGTTGAGCCACCATGTTTCTACAGTAGCCCAGAACGGACAAACGGAAAACTGGCTTTAGAAAGGGCCGTCTGTGTTTATCATGCATTTCTGGCAACCATAGCTTCTTGGAAGGGAGGGTGAAGCAAGTGGGTTGCAATCTGCAACTACACCACTCGATGTCACTAAAGTCTACACACTGGACCTTTAATACAAAGAGCCAAACTGACAAGTGACCTCTACATAAATTACACATTTTTACACACACTCTGCTTTGATGAAAATTTGCAATTGACTATTTTTTGATAACGACTTTAACGAGAATTGTGATTTCCTAATAAACCTTCTGCTTGATGTTTCACCTAATTTGATTCAATGTTTTCATTTTGTGGCTGCTGTGTGAGATTTTATAGGGTGAAATTTAGTGCTATGGCATTTTGTGTTAAGAGTTTTGTAAATTGGAACTTGAGCCAAAACAATCAAAAAAAGCCAGTAATAAATGTTGAGTTTCATTCAACTCCTGATGCAAAACAATCCCTGGTTACTTACCTAAGGAAAGAGCGGCTACAAAGGCAGTGGTGATGCTGCTAGCACAGAGAACAGCCGCCTGGTCCAGTTCAACCCCCCCTCTAGAAATTGCTCCTAAACACACGGCTGCCACTGCTGCGAGGAAGCCCACCACTGTCGCCTGAACCTGCAGAGAATAAAGAGACGAGACAATCAGAATAGTTTACTGGAGTGCAACAATGAATGTGACTGACTATAGCTAAGATAATATGTTAACACATATAACACTAGACACAAAATACCAAAGGCACCTAAACAAAGTATCTCAATGGTTATTTTCTTATTTTTTCCTGAACTGAAAACAATAAACTATGTGAGTATACAGTATACAGTATGTTACCTGTATGAGAGCCAGATTGCTGCACACCATGGTCCACTGTTTATCAGGGTCGTCCATTTGGCCCGTGTTGGCCTACAAACATAGAAATACTATCAGTCATTTTAATTAGAATGTGGAAGGAAAGGCAACAATTTCCATAATTCAAGTTCTATCGGTCTGACAAAATGGAGAATAAAGTGTTACAATTACATGCTGACAACAATATTATAGCTCACTGTTTGAGGCTCAAACTGAAAGGTAAAGACTTTTTCTTTAAACCCGGGGTTTGAACACACAGAGATTAGATCACAGCCCACAAAGTATACTGTAATTATGTTTTACATACCAGGTTCCTACTGTTAGGTACAAGGGAAGAAGGGAATAGGGCAGTAACATTGGCATTGGCATTTAGGAGGGACCTAGTAATAAATTAGACTGCTTATTTAATCACCTAGTACACATTAAATAAAAGATGCAGACAGGGGAACAACATACTACAATACAATAGCTATGACATGAAAGGAAACCCAAGTACCAGAGGCAGTACTAGGTTCTCCTCTTTTTCCATCAGATGGACCTTATATTCAGAATCAGGTCTATTGACAAACAGGTTTCACATACAGGAATTTGCCTTTGTAAGTTAGTACATAACAAATAAACAGAGAAAAATATAAATTAAGATAAAACATAGAGACAATAAAAAGAGACAATATATACAAATATAAAAAATAGAGACTATATGTTAATAAACGAGTGAAGAGCTGTACAGGTATGTGCAAAATATCGTCCACTGGGATCCATTAAATACTACACCCCAAAGCATTACTGTTCCTCTGTATTTATCATCATTTTAAAAACATTAAAAAAAAAATATATATAT
>NW_023339707.1:4113921-4132519 GCF_004916995.1 Morone saxatilis | reverse complement strand
AGTATGACAATGAGAAAATGCATGCTTGTGCAGTCAGACTGAAGTTTTTAATCTACTGAAGAGATCTGGTTTTACCATCTGTGAGTAAGAGAGTGTGTGCAGCCTTTCTTTTGCCATTGATTATATCAAGTTAACTGCCCAAGGTCCTGCTGGCACTCTGAATGCTACTTGGCGAGGAGAAGAAGAGGTTTCTCTCTCATACGCACAATAAATAGTCCTCTCTCTCTTTCTTCTCATCGGATGCATTCACTTTGATGGTTTTCCAAAGTGTGAGTCACCGCAGACAGAAAAGCGGTTCAGTGACATTCTTCTGCGTCATTTTGTGTACTTGAGCTTGAACTCAAACAAGCAGATTTCCAAACAAACAGCAGACGTGGTCAGCAAAGCCTCATTCAAGGTTGCACTTTCACACTAACAGAAAAGCCACCGGCACACACATAACGATCACAAACACTACTTATTCCTCTCATTTGGTAGGTCTTGGGCCCTTCAGATATTTAACTTTTAGCAACCAAGTAATACCAAAGCCATGCACCCTTGCACTCCCACCTTGTCTTCTAGTGATCTGTGTATGTGTGTGTTTGCTGGGTAAAGAAGGGTGAGAAGATTGTATTGTACAGATGCTGACACATCACACCACTGCCTAGCACAATCAGGCCAGTGGCCAGACTCCCTCGGGGTAGGTGACGTTCTGCTACCAGTGGTGCTGTGTACTTGCTGTACACAGTCAGCAAGTAGGAGCTAGCAAATAATACTAAAAGTATTTATTCATTCTTGATTTGTGAATTTGGTTTTGGATGAAGCCACAGGAAGGAATTGCGTCATGTACTGGATCAGTTGTAGACTGAGACAGAACAAAACAGACTTTATGCTGAACTGATGTGGAAGAGATTTTATGATTTTTTACGGACAATATAACTATTAAAAATGCATCCAACAGTATCAGGAAGCACGGGTAGTTAAATATGGTAACAATGACAACCCAACAACATGAAAATACAAATACTAATTGATGCACAGCTGTTGCAATTGATTTGTTGATGTTTTGTCAGGCCTCAGTGACAGCAGATTGAAAGAGGGTTGGTTGTAGATGTTTTCTTTTCCTCTGCTCTCTTTTACAACCTCTCCTGCTCTCTGGCCTGCTTCCCTTTGCTCACAGCAGGCCACTGGGTCTGTTGGAGGAATCAAAGACTCTGCTCACTGCATTATATAAGAGCACTGCTGCTCGTTATCAACATCTTAACCGTCTTTTGGGCCTTTAACTTCCATAAGATGTCTATCATCTAGGGCTGAAGGCAAACTGTACCAACTAACCTCTCTTCTACTTCTTCTTCTTATTCATTAGTAGTAGTAATGTTATTTTTAGCAGCATTACCAGAAGTAACGCAGGCATGAGTAGCAAGTAGCATTTTAGCACCTCTGGTTCTCTCATTTCATAGACAAGAAAGGGTTTTTGAGTAGATAGGTAGATAAAAAAGATTTGTGGTTAACACAAGGTGAAGAGATTTTCATGTTTTGTTCTATTACATAAAATACATCAGTAAATTCCCCAACATTTGAAGCTTTTAAGTGTCTTCAAGAGGGCGGTTGCTAACAAGTGTCTAAATGAGAATACAGAGGTTGTCAGTGACATTTAACATTAGATGTATCGAACAAGCAGACATATCTACTCACTAGTCCGCCTTTACAGCCTCATTGTGTTTATGCTCACGCTCTTGCAAACTATTCCAACTCCACCTTTCCAACTTGTACATTTTAGTTACACAATTGAATTACAAGTTGGAAGTTTAGTGGTAGTGACGATGAAGTCTTGCGATGATGGTGTAGTTTGTTTAGAGCCTAATGTACTCTATAATGTGTAAAACAAAAAAACAAAAAAACAAAAACTATGATGAAAAATACTGATGATAATAATTTTAAAAGAATGGACATTGACCTGTTGCTCTAATAGGCAGCACCTTGCATTTCAAGTTAACAGTTATGTCTCTACTTGTAATGTTAGCTAATGCGTGTTTGTTGTAGTAGCAGTGGTAATAGCTGTAGTAATAATGGCACTGCAGAGTGAAATGACAGGAACCTTAGGGTGACATGTGAGCAACATGAGCTGGTGTCCCTGCACCTGTGTGCTAGTGGCAGAGTTAGCAACTGCTTGAGCCACTGAGATTTACAGTGAGAGTGTGTAGAAAGAATTCACAAACACACATTACTGCATAGCATGCTCTGAAAGTGATATAAGGTTGTTTCAGACAAGAGGCTTGAGTAGAAAATGCTCTTTATTTAAAAGTCATGACACAATCAGTGATGTGTATTTGCTTTTTAAAAAGCTAATTCTATACTGAGCTTCAAAAATTCCATTTGCCTCAACAATAGTATTTATCAGGCATTAAGTGTAGAAAGAACACCTGCTGTTCCTCTTCAGTAGTGGAGATAGGCCTACTGGAAAAAATAATTCAAATCAAATTTATGTAAAGAGAGGAAGCAAAGGAGCAGTGAGTCAGCCAGTAGAAACGCACAAGTGTATTAATGCATGAGTAATAATAAAGTAATGAGTATCCTGATACTACCCTGTGCTGACAGTTTCACTGCAGGCAGGACACGTAAGATGACCTTAACAACCAGGCTGACCCACTTGTCTGTTGGGCCGAGCGTCCCCCCAAGTTCCCAAAATGCAGAGGCCAAGACTCTTTGACCCTGACGCTTGAACCCAACAACTTCGAACTGCAGAATCACATCACTTGCAGTAGGTAGATTAGTAATTGAGAGTTATTAATAATATTGCCACGCTCAGCCTATTAATACAGTTATTTTATCACAGCAAAAAATTTCAAAACGTCATTTATTTGATCGATTTCTTATGAATATATTTTCATATAAATAATGGTATTTTTTGATGATTAACAGAAATGATTTAACTTCTACACAGCTCTTGAATACTTTTATTCCAAATGTTCACTATGTCACAGGTCTTTCCTGAAAAAGTTCTCTGAAGACAAAAATATCACAAAATAAAAGGTGTAATTAAACTAGATAAATAAATGAATACATCAAAAGTATTTCCAAAAAAGTTCAAAAAGTTTTCAGTAAGACTGTGACGAAAGACCATACTTAAGCAAAGGCACACAAAACAACTCTGTAAGGAGCTTTCCCTCATTCTGTAAACTCAAGCAGGATTATGCAACGTGTCCCTTTAACAGCGTACACACTTGACAGCAGTGACTTCAACAGATGGCCCATCTGAACTCATTCAATGAAAGCTGACACACATGCTCGCTACACATGCACATACATGCTAAATTCACCTACAGGCATTCTCACTGGGACTAGTTATGTCCTCTACATCCTGCCACTCAGTGATAACAATGTGACAGCTGTTTCTAGAGACAGCTTGACCATGATTAAATGATACTCGGAGAATGGTCTTTTAGACCTTAAACCCCTAACTAGGGATATGCTAGTACATTATTATCTGTATCTGTTCAGCCCGCTAAATTACCTGCATTCATAGCCTGTCTCCATATCTTTAATTTACTTCCACTTAACATAATAAGTTATTAACTTTTAACTCAACTTTATGAGTTATCAGTATTAAAACTCAGGTTTGCATGTCACTTCAGTTAAATGTAAATTTCAATGTGTCAACTTAACACAGTGAGTTACAATATGTTGACCGGATCTCTTTAAAACGTTTGAAACGGTGTGGCGGCAATAGTAATGCGCAGTGCAAAGAGGGAAATGGGAAATTTGGTCTTTAACTAATAATGAACTGATAAGACTGTCATAAAATTATTTTTATTTATAACAAGCGCTCCACTTTGCTGCCCTGAAAAGAAGAGGAGAAAGATCAGGGGTAGTGGTGTGCCATACCACTCATTTCGGTTCACTAACGTTACCCGGCGGAAGGATTTTACGGCGTTACTTTTTCGGTTAAGAACGGGTGAAACAAGGTGAGTGGCTGCATTTATTAAACTTCCAAACTGTCTACTTTGTAAATTAGTTGTAAAGATATAAACTGCTGTTACTTTAAAATTTATAAATGAGGGATAGTTTACTGCAGCTTGTTAATGAAAGTGTGGAGGTGTTAACGTTACAGTATTATAGGTACTTTTTACTTTTATCAAGAAGAAATATAAGCAGTTAGCTAACGTGCCGGTGCTATGACCCCCGGTGGGGACATTTTCCTGACAAAGTGTGTAAGTGTTTATATCAAAAAACTTCATATTGCATACAGATTAATGCAATTTTAAGTGATCAAAGTTTGATGTTATGAAATTATTTGCAAAAGGGAAGCAATTTAACCACTATAATTTACTTTGAAAGCAGTCTCTTTTTTTGTTAGCTGTATGTATGTAAAAGTATAAAAACATACTTGCACATACACGTTTAGAAATAAATAAAAGGTGGTCAAAGGTCAAGGTCAAAGTGACCTCACAAAACATGTGTCAGTCAATAATTCCAGAATTCATATGCTAATTATAGCCAATTCGGTAAAAATATAAAGTGGTGACATTTTTTATCCAAAAGGTCAAAGATCTGTCTCATTCTTGAAAGCTTGCTATCTCAGGAAAGCCTCTAGGGAATCCCTTCAAATTTGGCACAAGCATTCACTTGGACTCAAAGATGATCTGATTAGATTTTGATGGTCAAAGGTCAAGGTCAAGGTGACCACACATAATATGTATCAGGCCATAATTCAAGAATTCATATCCTAATTATGACAAAACTTCACATGTCCAATTAGTTAAAAATATAAAGTGATGACATTTCATATCCAAAAGGTCAAAGGTCAGTCTCATTCTTGTGCGCCTGCTATAGAATGCTCCTGCTAGAGAATAAAATTCCTGATGCTAAAGTTTTAATTACATGCTAACCATGGTTGATAATCAGAGAAAACTCGCAAAAAACTTTATCCAAGTGTCCTACACAGCCGCAGTGTGCAAAGTGGGAGGGAGGACAGTCGCTGCCCTCTGAACATTTTTCTGTCTGAAGTCTGGGCATATTTTGTCGTATATAAGAATGCAGAGGTGTGCTTGAACTTAGCAG
Source organism: Morone saxatilis (assembly GCF_004916995.1). NCBI lineage: Eukaryota > Metazoa > Chordata > Actinopteri > Moronidae > Morone > Morone saxatilis. The sequence continues at coordinate 4,127,479 of NW_023339707.1, read as the reverse complement.
CCCTGTTTGCAGAAGCTACAAAAAAGTCGTTGCAAGCAGCGATAACACTAACAACACACTCACTCATCTTAGCTCTAATGAATGATACTCATATTGATACTCATACTTTAGGATGAGGGAACATGTCCAGTTTTCTCTAACTTGCTAATAAGTTGTCAGTAGTGTAAACTGACCAAGTTGTGGTTTAATCGAACAAAGCTGATCGATGATTTGCCTCGTTATGTGAACTGCTTATTAATTCCTAAAATAATATGCAGAGTTACAGTGATGAGGAGACGAGACAAACACCTAGTGTGAGGATTGAGTTAGTGAATGAAAACTGAAGCTCGAACTTCAGCTGTTTTCACTGGTGGAACCATCATAGAAATATATCATAAAAATACAATGTTTATCACAACTTTTATGTCCTTTTACTGATTGCAATACAAATCACTATTTTATCCTGCAAACAAGTTACAATGTAGGGTCACTTGGAAAGTCGTGTGCAGCTGCAGTGAGATAGCACTACTAGATGTAAGTGTTTGAAACCAAATAATTCAACAGCTGTGTGAAAACTAGATTATCAACAAACTTAAAATGGCATGTGGCAAACCACTGTGTACTATGTGCAGCCACTCATATGTTACGTTTTGGTAACAATACAAAGATTTATTGCATTTGGAACAATAACTATGTTTCTAACAACCTTGATATCTGATTGTATGCAGCTCTTTAACATTTTCATAATGTGCAGGTTTATGTCAAAGTGAGGCATGGTTTTAGCAAAGTTATTCCAACATACAGAAACAGAAACACTATCAAAAATGGTTGCAACTGTACACTCACCACAGTGTTGTTATTAGACTGTTAGACTGTTCTTAAGTCATGTTTACACCAGCCTTGTTTAGTCTGGTTGAAATGAACCTTGGAGCGTTTACCCCGTTGGTGTGGTTCGTTTGGGTTGGTATGAACGCCGGCCTCGAACTCTGGTGCAGACCAAACAACTGCTCTCTGGTCCACCTTGTAGGGGGGCAGGTCTCGGTCCGTTATCAAGTGAACTCTGGAGCGGTTTATTTCTGGTGTGAACCCCATCTGTACCAATCCCAGGAAGCGCACCTTTTTACACGTCGTTAGTGCATTAATTCACTAATTTATTGTTAAATATGTTGTTATTTAGCCCATAATATTTCATATTTATATGTAGGCTAATATTTATTCTTGATGAAAGGGTCGCAACTTTTTATATATTGTTATTTTTACTACTATAAGCTTCTTCAGTAATAAAAGTACAAAAAGACAAATGGTGCCAGAGTTTACAGTAAGACACATTATTGTTTGTACTGTACCATGCACTGCCAGAAAATGGCAAGGCATTTAATCCGCAAACACAGCAATGAACCTGCTGTAGCTAAAGCAATACGTTTTCCTTTGAAGTTAAAGGAACGAAAATTACATTTTGACCTCATTAGAAATAAAGGGGACCGTGCTCATAACAACGAGGTCCTAAAAACTGGTAGTGGCACACTGATCCCAAGTCAGCAAACTGCAAAATCAGCGAAAGCAAGTGACTACATGCACTGTATAAACTGTGAGGCTTTGCTCATGTGGAGGCACATGTCCAGGTGCAGGCTTTTACTTACATGTAGCACGCCAAAGCCAGGTAGAAGTCGGATCCAGGCGCTCTGTGCATATGCACAGCCTGTCCCAGATGGTGGGAGCTAACAAATGCCATGCATCAAGATGAAGTCACATCATCAAAAAAGAGAGAACCATTTTGAAACTTGGAGAACATTTGTATGCCAAGCATGGACAAAAACAAACATGACTACATTAGAAAAAAAATGCGGGAAATCGGGCAAATAGTTCAGCAGTCACGGACAGGTGGTAGACTGAAATGAATTAAGGACTTCTATGTGCCTTCAACTTTGTGCCTTCAACTTTGTGGTTGAAGCAGTAAAATCTGTGGCTGGCTTTGATGAGGAGAAAAACACCTACAAAGCTCCATCGCTGGCTCTGAAGCTGGGTCATAGTCTCAAGAAGATTGCAGATATTCTTGAGTGTGAGGCACAGATGGCAGAGTCTGACAATGAGGAATTTCTAAACAACCTGAACAGGAGCAGGGGTATTTTTGAGAAAAAGTGGAATGTGTGTGTGTCATACGTGCCCTACAAACTCTGAAAGAGGTAAAATGGAACACTCCTCAGCTCCTTCCTTTCACTGAGGATGTCAAGAACATGCACATGCACCTCGAAAAGTGCAGAGAAGAATACCAAAGGAATCTGAAGAATAACCCAAGCAAGAAGACCTGGACCAAGCTGGCCAGTGTAACGCTTGCTGAGGTGATCCTGTTTAACCGCAGAAGAGAAGGTGAAGTATCAAAGATGCCACTTAGTGCATTTACCCTGAGAGACAGTTCAGAACTTCATTCAGATGTGGCACTAGGTCTTTCAGAGTTGGAGCAAAAGCTTTGCCAACATTTTCAACGGATTGAAATCAGAGGGAAAAGAAACAGGAAGGTTCCGATCCTTCTAACTCCGGACATACTGTCATCAATGGAGGCCTTGGTTGCACATAGGCAGACCTGTGGTGTGCCTGATGACAATCCTTATTTCTTTGGCAGAGCTGAAGCAGAGAGTCACTTAAGGGGATCAGATGCCATCAGACAGATGGCAAAGGAATGTGGGACCAAGCATCCTAAAACTCTTTCCTCAACCAAGTTGAGAAAGCAGGTCTCCACACTGTCCACTGTTCTCAACTTGAAGGATAATGAGATGGACACACTGGCAAATTTTCTTGGCCATGACATACAGGTACACAGATAGTACTACAGACTACCTGAAGGGACACTGGAGTTGGCTAAAGTCAGTAAAGTGTTGATTGCCCTAGAACAGGGCCGGCTGTCAGACTACAAGGGAATGAGCTTGGATCAAATCCAGATTGATCCCAGTGGTAAAGAAAACTTACTCTTAACATCTTATTTAGTGTAATTTCTGAGTAAATGTCCTTTTCTCAGATGATATTTTGTTTTGTTTTCCTGGTGTTCAGAACAGGTATTAGAAGCTGTGGACAGTGACCTGTCAGAGACAGAGATGGGCGGGGACTGATCTTTTTGCTCATCAGGTGGGTTACACATCAGTTGTGTGCCTTAAGGTCAATCATTTGTCAATTAAGCAACTTTAATGACAAAAAATCCTTCATATTTGAACCCTTTATTTTTTCCTTGTTTTTACAAACAGAGACAGATCATGATGTACCTGTTACTTTATCAAAACATCTAAGAGAATAGAGCAATCTGAGTACATATCAGTGACACTTAACTCTCTACATTGTCTTTTTCCTGTCTATTTCTTATTTCTTACTGTTTTTTATTTTATGTAAGAGGCGCCTTTAAATAAAATGTTATTATTATTATTATTACAGGTATTTATACACTAACCGTTGTGCCTCTTTACAAAAAAGGAAATGAAATTAAAACATAATGATGTGCAGATTCTTCCTGCTCAGTTCATCTTTTAGCAATGTTAAAACAAACTATTAATGATTAATAATGTATAGTCTTTTCTGTCAGTACTTTTAGTCAAACAAACTCTAATGATCAGATGACTCTTGTGTATTTATATACACAAAACAAATGAAATACCGTTTCTCTCTAGCTGTCAGCGTACCAAAGGGACATTAATACCTCTTTAAAAATCAAATATAAAACATCATTGAAATCAAGCTAAAACAGTCAAGTCAACAGTTCTAACACTGTAGCAGCACATTCATAAAGTGCGTTGTCTTGCTACTCTCTACTCTGTCTTGTCTCTTCTCTCATCATCCCTCATCACAGCAAAACTCTCATGAGCCTGGCATTGTTGAACGTCCCACTAAAGGTAACCCACAAACTGAGCAATGGCACTTGATTAGAACTTGCCCTGTTTGTAACCTCAAGGAAAATGAATCGAACACAACTGGATTTGGTTATGTTTCACCTCTCATCCAAGAGGCTTCATCAGTTCATGCTCGTCTGACTAGGCTGGACTAGTCTGATGTGCGATTCAATTTCCTTGAGATAACTATGACCTGGATGCATAAGAATATTCATAGGCTTGCCCTGTTTGTGTAAAAGAAGCCATGGACAAACACCTAAAGACAATGGGTACTATTAAAACAAGCTCACTGTAGAACACTCCACGCTGAAAGCAGCTGGACATTTTAAAAATCATGTGATGCTTTTATTTCAAAGCTGCAAGCCAAAATGCTCCATCACTGTATTAGCATGTGTGGCCAAGACGAGGGAGAGAATTTGCAGTTTTTAGCAATTTTATAAAAATGTGATTGTATACTTGCTCAGTACTACCAATAAAGAGGACTGACAGCATTGTGTTGTCAGTTAGCAGTTATTATCCTGTATAACTATACTAATTATTCCTTCTTGTAATAGCATCCTCAAGCTCTAAGAAAAGATGTCAGCCTGTTGATGCTGACAGCGATGACCCTCAAACAGGTATTTAACACACTCCATGTTGTCCTTATCACAAGTTATGAAATGTTTTCTCTCAATAGTGATACCACTTGTATTACTATAGATGGCTTTCATTCAGACAGTGAAGGTGTGTTGACAGGTAATTGACATATTTTGTATTAACAATAATAATACTAATAATAGTAATCACCATCATTCATTATTTCGCAGGATCCTCAGGACATAAGAGAAAACAGAAACCTGGTGAGACTGACGGTGATGACGGTGACTCTAAAAGAGGTATTTCAAACACTGTGTGCATAACTATTACTATTAGATTTATTTAGTTACATTAATCTTTAGAAAAAGGGCAGACAAATCTGGTTACTGACCAACTGCAGGTAACATTAGTGAGTGACGGCACCTCTCTTCACAGCAGGAGATAACCTGGTGACTTGTTGTAAATGCATTCATTTAGTCTTCATTAGTCTTGTTAGTCTGTTGTCAGCCAGTCAGTGCAGACAGCACAACACTTAATACATTAATCTGTAATCCTGGAGATTCCCAGTTTATTCTACAATATGAAATACATAAAAAGTTGGGTACTGCACCAGTCAAATAATAATGAGAAAAAATGTTACAAATAGTTTTTTTTCTAAGGCTTTGTCTTGATGTCAAAATATCACTTTTCAAATCAAATGAAATTTAATTTATATAGCGCCAAATTACAATGAAGTTACCTCAAGCCATTTTTCATATAGGGCAGGTTGAGACCAAACTATTTGGCATTCCAAAAAATCCCACCATGAGCTGCACTTGGTGACAGTGGCAAGGAAAAACTTAACTGAATAAGTTAGCAGTTGATGAATTGCCAATTGAATCGCTTGTCTCCACTCCTGATTTTCTTTTTTTCTTTTCTTTCATAGAAACCTCAAAGAAGAGGAGCTGAGAGTTGGAGAGGTTGAGAATGAATGTCTATTTTACATGAAATGTCAAAATCCAGAGATGTTGGTGGTATACTGATGAGTGAATGGAATGACTGTTTAATTATAATGCTTTTATAATTGGCTACCTTAATTATTAAAGCTTGGAAAAAACATCAGGAAAGTTTGTTTAGTATTGATGATGCTACTCTGGTCTCTGGTTCCTTCCCTTCTTGCGCCTTTTCGAATGAATTTGTAAGTAATTGGTGTCTTGTAAGCCTGTTTGAGCTGGGCACATCATTTATGTATGGCACAATAATAAAAATGAAAAAACCATGTAACATAAGATAATATTGCTGGAGTGTCAAATGATAGAAGGGTTACAAAGAAAAATGTGTAATTCATAAAATCAAGAAAATAGTGAATATTTGCTCTATCTGTATTTGTGAAAGGTAGTGGAAGTGTCTGTTAAGGTTGTTGCTGTGTGAGTAACTCAGTATCTAGCCTTAATAGGAAAAAAATGTTGTATTGCCATCATGTGCTGTTTAGTCTTTGTCATGTTTTCAGTTCATAATACTAAAAGGTTTTTTATACCATAATGTATGTTCTGTGTTTCAGGTGTCGATTGGTCCATTCATTAAAGTTTGGTTGGGACTGTGGCTGAAGTGTAAATTGTTGGAGGTTGAAATGCTGAAAAAGGACTCTGATCACCAGCTGGTAGAAGACCTGATGGTTGCTACATTTTCTCAGCGCAGAGATCAACCATTCATCATAGAAATCATTTCCAGATGGCCAGCTCTGTTCCATGAGAGACAGGTAGTCAGTCACAATTCCTCATCACAAAACATTCCACAAAGAGACAGAAGGCATGTTGTCAGATACTATACTGTATCCTATTCAGATATCTGTTTGACTAATATTTTTTATCTGTCCGTGTCTCTCCTTAGATCAGGGCAGAATTCAAGAGAATTGTCACCACAGACCTTCTGGAATCTTTTCCCGATGGACTTAATGGCCTGGTCCCAAGACTGCTGGAGGTATGCAAAGCAGCAACTAAGTCTGGAAAGAAGCAGTCACTCAAATACATTTTAAACTGCCTTGAGAAAGATGTAAGAGCTGATGACCATAAAATTAGGCACCATTTATTATGCTTGTTATTTATTAAGTTTGCTATAATATTTTCATCTTACTGCATGTTCCTTTGTCTTGTAGGACACAAATGAGAGGAGAAGGACTGCTGTTTTGCTTGGACTGCCACACTACATATCAGGCGAAGCTCCATCAGACGTCATCAGGGTGTGTTGTAAGACCATAACTATCTCTAATGCAGTTACTTTAATTCTTTGTTGTTGTTTTTTAATCATCTGGCTGCATTACTGGAAGTTGCATCATATGTCAAGTTTGGTTGTTTTTGTTTTTTGTTTCTTGTTGAATATCACTTTTTTCAGGAGAACAATGTGCACATTCAAACACATTAAGGGGTTGAAATCTTCCGAATCGATCAATATTTGGTGTTTATGATCAGGACTGATGTTGGTTCAGCCTATGTACTTGTCTCACAATTATTTCTGCTTTTTAAGGCTTGTGTTGAGTCTCTGGATGAAGCCATGAAGGGGATGCACCTTGGCCTCCTGATTGGCTATGAAGGTGCTCAACGGGAGGCCTTTCCACATAACATCTTCAATGTGGCAGTTGTGGTCGAGGAAACCATTGTGCTTCACAACATTAAAGATGTGCAATGCAGCTTTGCCATGCTTTTGGGCATCATCTACTGTGTGAATCTTGAGTATTTAGAAGCCATGAAGTATTCCTTTGAGTTTCTTCAGAGAGTGGTAATAAAGAGCCTCTGCCCGGGTACACGGATTAAGAAACTGAACCCTTACAATCCGTACAAACTGTAACAGATCTACTTTTTCTACTTTAGGATATGGAAAGAGTTCCTGTCAAGAATGTTGCTGGTTGTTCTTTTTTTGAATATACTGTACTGTACTTTTGATGTTTTGTACCGATTAGTGTTGATGGTCTTAACTGTTCAATACAGACTTGTGATGTTGTTTTAAGGTGAAATGCAAAGTTCCTAGCTTCAGAATGTTCTATCTTTTCAATGGACTCTGTAATGGACAATGTGTTTCCAAGTTTCTTTAGTCTTTGTGTTGCAGAATCAGAATTTAACTGCTCGTTCTTGTTGTCTTTAACATAGTTTTTGAATGTTAAATACACTTAAATTATATTTTATTTAATATGCTGTTGAGGCTGTAAGTTGAGATAATTGTGCAAATAAATATTTTTTGAACAGATGAGTTCTAAGTTTAAGTGTGATATTTAAGGAAACTGGTGAACCTGCCATTATTAGTTGAGGTAAGATTAAAAGTTAAAAACATAAGTCCTCTTAATTTGACTTAAGTTGAATTGCTGCCTTAAAAACATGAGTAGAAACAACTTTAAAATGTAATTGGTATGAATATAGTTTGTTATCTTGACTTGAAAATGTGAGTTGACATAGTATGGAATTATTAATTAAACAACTTGTTTTACTTTGCTTTATGAGTTGAAATGAAACTTGAAGTTGAGTTCACTCACGTTTTTAAGGCAGCAATTCAACTTAGGTTTTTAAGTTAAACAGCCATGATAATTTTTACAGTGCAAGTATTTACTGAACAAGTTAGTTTAGATATTGACCCATTTTACTTGTTTGATAATTGTATGCGTAACAAGTACATCTGTACCGTATACTCTTGGATCTTCTTGTTCACCTAATTAGGATAATCCTGAGAGAATAATAAAGAAATTCTTGCTTAAATGCCATGTATTTCTACCTTCACCAAACACAGATATTTTTGTTGAATTACTAAACAATTATGCCCCTCAATGTCATGTATTTCTACCACCTTTAAACATAGATATTCTTGTTGAATAAACGTACATTTTACCTTTATAAATCAAGCTAAATTTATGTTGCTGTAATTTTATTTGAAAAATGCTCAATAGATGGATAATTAATAAAACAGACTACACCTGAATGTTATCTGAAATATTTATTCAGTGAACAGACAGGTTAAGCGCATCAATACATTTGTAAAAAAAATCAAAGACAACAATATTGAAATGTCTGAACAAAGCTATTGAACATACATACTTACATATTGAACATGCACCACAATATACTAGAACAGGCTAAAGCCATGTCTGGCTTCCCCAACAGTCACACTAAAAGCCTTGTTTTCAGAGACCTTGTGCGCTGTGAGCATTGAGAGCCACCGAGCTTAAAAAAGATTTCTGAATTGCTTCAAAAGGTGTACCTCATCTGTTTAGGATACTCAATGTTGAGGGCATACAGAAGGCCAAAGAGGTATGCCAAGGCAGTAGAGAGGTCTGGAATGTTATGCGCCACAATGTTCCCTTCCAACACAACTGCCTGGTCTCGCACAGAGATGTCAACTTCATCATCTTGTTGGACAGTGAGGATGGCAACAGACGTACCTTGCAGCACTGGTGCCAAAGTGTCAGTGTCCTGAGGAAAAACAACAGATGCATTATTAAGAGCTTGGAAAAACTAAGACAAACTAGAAAGAACATTTTCTGAAGAAAATGCGTGTGAATGCTGAAAAGGTTAATGCTAAAGATGAAAAGTATAACTTGTAAGCTGAGAGATGATTGGCTTCATAAGGGCTAAAAACAGTTGAAATGTTAAAAAGGCAGAAGAAAATGAGCAGCTATACACTGGAAGCTGACAGCCAAAGAAAATTGATGAAGCAATGGTAACATAGCTGAAGTAATAGCTGAGAATAGATTTAGTAGTTTAGAAGTAGAAATTGTGAAAAGGAGGATGATTAACATGAATTGTAAAAAAGTTAGTTTAAATGATGTATGAAAATCTAAACAAATCAGAGAAATATGTAATGTGAAGAGTGAGAAAAGGCCTGAAACTGTTGGACAGGAGAGAGATGCATAAGCCAATGTCATGACATGGAGAGGCTGTAAATTCTGAAATCTTCATTTTATGAACAAACTCTAATGTATTGAATACAAAGACATTGTTGAAGACGCTTCAAAATTCCCCTCAAATTTATGAAGTGTTAGTTTGAAATATAGCACTACAAATTTCTTGCAAAACAGAATAATTTACTTCAATTTTATGTATTTAAAGGATCTCTTTGACACTTTTGAAAGTTTGAATGTTAAAGACAGCAGATTATGCAAATCTTTTGTGTTGCACCTCAAGAAACATGCAACACAGTTTGCATAGACAAAAACAGAGAAGCTAATTTGTGCTCAAGTGTCTCACTATCTACATCCTCAACAATATCTTCAACCTCATTTAGTCTCACAACATTATGAGCTGATGTCCCTACTTCACTATCAGATTGTTCACCATCAATTATCTCGTCTTCAGTAACAGTTCTTGCTATTGATCGAAAATCCTTAAGTGTACAATTTTTATGGTTTCGACTTCTGTGAGAACTGAAGGTTGCGTGAGTGTTTGTTTTAAAGGTACACCTTAGAAAGGGATATTGTACAGTTTCTCTGTTCTTTAAATGATGTCCGGGAGGGTTCCGAAAAGTTTTTTCACTGCAAATCTCATTAAAATCACACAATTCACATTGAAATGTTAACTTTTCCTGGATTTTCACTGTTGAGTGTGATCTTGAGAGGTGTGACCGTAATGCTCCAGGTGTTTTAAATACACATACACAGTCTGTGTGAATGCAAGGCCAGTGTGCACCTTGTCCGTGATGAAGGTGAAAATGTTTCAGAAGGGTCTCTTGACTGGAGCTTGCAAATTTGCAAAATCTGCACTGCATGAAATCCACCCCTGAAACACAAGAGACACATATAGCACAAAGTCAGTTTTGATAGAAGCACGTTCACAACAAACAGCTCTATTTCCCCAATATATGACGTATTTCATTGAAGCCATGACAACTCCATCCATATTCAATGACTGAATAGACAATGGCTGGATTTCAATAGTTTGTGAAAGCACCAAGTCATTGCTACTACAATAATACTGTGGCAATATTGATAGAAGTATCTGGTCAAAAATAGATACCAATATGAAAAAAGAAAAAGTTATCCTGATAATAATTTATGCAATATTGCCAAACCCTACTAGCCTGAAAGCCAACTGTAACAGCCATTATGGGATAAAACAACCATACATAACACAGAAGGAATCCCTAGATTCAGGAGCTGAATACATCAAGCCAAAAACAGAGACAAGAAAAATGTGTGTTGGGAATCAGCTTATATTCATTTAGGAACACACTTTTCAAGCTACAAAGAGCAGATGGAGCTGGCCAGAAGCCAGACACAGAACTGGCATAGAGAATACCACCGTGCAAACTGCCGGTCGTAAAAACAATTAACTAAACTAAACTAAAATGAACCACGTAGCACTTTTACATGTTTAGGCGCATATTTAAAGCACCTAAAACATAGAAAACGACCAATTATGAGCAAGTAAACAAAGTCTAGCAGGCCAAATGCACCGCTTCTGAAAGGCTGCCTGTCGGGCTAGATGTCGTGTGCAGGATGGGCCAAAACAGCGTTTGTTAAGAGTTCTCTCAACAGATTTAGCCACCACAAACGTGCTGTAAACATACCAGTCTGAGCTAACATAATTTAACGTGATGAAAGTAAAAACACACTCAGCTTACCTGCTTGACCAAAATTGTGCGCGATTTAAAATTGTCTTTTGTCTTTTAGTCAGTAGGTGCTTCTGTTGAATATGATGTTTTGTGGAGCTAGGCACAGAGAGATGTCACTAAATGTTGATGTTGATGATGTTTAAGTGTATTGTCACATCACTTCATGTGACGTTGATGTGACAAACTTGATTTGAATGCTCCTACTTCTTCCAACTCTGAGGTTTCCTCAACCCCAGGAAGTGAATTCTTTGCCATTTGGAGGGAGTCTTTGGTTGCCTCTCCTCAGAGCCTTCAGCCTCTTCTATGGGTTCAGAGGTAGGTGCATTAGTGATGGACTCCTGTTGCTTGCACGGCTTCTCCTCAGAGCCTTCAGCCTCTTCTATGGTTTCAGAGGTAGGTGCATTAGTGATGGACTCCTGTTGCTTGCATGGCTTCTCCTCAGAGACTTCAGCTTCTTCCATGGTTTCGATGGCAGGTGCATTAGGGATGGAGAGCTGCAGGTTGAGTGAGATTTGAGCACTGAGCTGAGTTTTCAGCTCCTCCAGCTCTCTCTTATAAAACATCTCCGTCTTGATGGTGTTTTGCCTCAGGATACTGATCTCCTCCTCCCACTCATCCCTCAAGTCATCGATAATACACCAGCCCTCTGACGCCATGTCTGCATGAGACTTCATGTGCTGGTCAAGCTCACGTTGAAGGGTTTCAACCTGCTGTGTGGCAGTGATGATATAAGTTTCATACCGGAAGCTGACATCATGGTATGAAGCATTGATCCTCTGCAGTTCCTCTTCAAGGATCTTGTTCTTGTCCTGCTCAGCCTGCAGCTCAGCTTCAAACCTCCCTTTCAGGTCCTCATAATTATTTTGAAGGAGGGTCTTCTGCTCGATCTCCTGGTCAAGCTGATGCTGAAGGGTCTCAGCTTGCTGTGTGACATTGGTCAACTCAGACTCATACCTGAGGATGATGCCATGGTGTGAGACACTGATTCTCTGCATTTCTTCTTCCAGATTCTTGTTCTCGACCTGCTCAGCTGCAAACTTAACTTGCAAGTCCTCATACTGTTGCTGAAGGAGAGTCTTTTGGTTGATCTCCTGGGAAAGCTCTTGCGGAAAGGGTTCAGCCTGCTGTTTGACAGCGGTGACTTCAGTTTCATACTGGAGGCTGAGCTCACGGTATGAAACAGTGGTCTTCTCCAGTTCTCTACTGGTTTCTTTTTCCCTGTTGATGTACATTTCTTTCAGGGTTTTCTGTTTTTGTAGCTTGGCGTCTTCCAGTTCTTGACCATATTGGAGTCTTGTGCTACTCTCTGTAAAACATTTTGTCCTCTCTTCACACAACCGGGCTTCAAGCTGCTCAACTTTTTGATGAACTTCATTGTCCTGCCGAGCCCTGCCTCCAGCCTGCTGTCCAGAGGTCCTCTGGAAACATCTTTGATCTCTCTGCATTTTCTTTGGTTAGTAGAAATAGTTGCAAAGAAATGCTGTTGTCTACAGTTGCAGTTCTTCTCTGATGAACAGATATCGTCTGTATCAGTGGTCTGCCTGTTGGAGATGTCACAATATATGTAATAATACCAATGGAATTATTCCTTTGATGTGTTCCATTCTATTTACCTTTGATCTATAAAGTTGCATTCTATCTTGCTTTGATCTATAAAGTTGCATTCTATTTTGCTTTGATCTATAAAGTTCCATTTATTCCTCTATTTTTTCTGTATGTTTACATTTAAATTCACATTCACCTTTTTTTTTTTTTGCTGAAAATATCCTTGACAGGTGAATTTTTTTCTTAAAACACCATAAACAGTTTTTCTCTCCTTCCATACTGTCTCTCATTTACTTGGCTTTATATCTCTGCTGCTGGCCCAGAAATGCAAATGTAGAGAATCCCTCTGACTTACTTCAGTGACTTTATTGCCACAGCTCAATCAAAAACAAAGATAGCTATAAGCACTATACTAAATGCCATTTCCCCTACAAAAATGCTTATGAATTTATCACATGTGAAACATCATTACCCATTGGATATTTTTCAGAAGTTTTCACATTTCCCAATTGGTCTTCTTTTCCTACGTATCTCTCCTTATTCCTTTAATGACATCATACTCAAGTCTCCATCCCGATTCATTTTACCTGCCCCACTGCTCTAAAGAACCATGATGCAGCTGTGCAGTGGCAGCAACTGACTTTAACAGGCTTCTCTGTCTCTCTCTCCATCCCTCTGCTCTCTTCCTCTTACAACGCTCTCCTAGACTGTGATCAGATAGGCGCTCTATTCTTCTGCTCAAATGCAAAGTGCAGCTGTTTGCTTTGCTAGCTGCGGAGAGAGAGAGAGAGAGAGAGAGAGAGAGAGCCAAAGTCTATGGGAGGGTCACGTTATTATTGTTGCCATGCAGCACAAAGTTTGACAGCAACTTACTGGTTAGCTGTGGTTAACCAGGGTGGTTAGGCGGGGGAATGGAAAGGAGAAAGTTTGCGATTGCTTTACTTTCTATTTAAGATGGATATGGGGACATGGAGGGAGTTCCAGGTTCCCATGGTAAACTAAAGAATTGTTTAATT
>NW_023339707.1:4106015-4113821 GCF_004916995.1 Morone saxatilis | reverse complement strand
GGAGGCTGAGCTCACGGTATGAAATAGTGGTCTTCTCCAGTTCTCTACTGGTTTCTTGTTTTTGTAGCTGGGCGTCTTCCAGCTCTTGACCACATTGGAGTCTTGTGCTTCTGTCCGTAAAACATTTTGTCCTCACTTCACACAACCGGGGGCTCTGCCTCTGAGCCACAGCCGCCCAGAATTCAATTCATACCCCGAATAAGAGCCAAACAAAAAGCAACATCAATTTATGTGCACTTCTCTGTAAGTCCAGGTCAAGAGTGAGCAATATGATCATGCTCAAAACAGAGCTTATCTTGTATTCATTATCGCCAATTGAAATCCCTTTAATCTCTGGGTCCTCTCCTATTGCAGGCGGGGCTTAGTGGGCAGCCTTGACGACAACCTCTCTCTAAGCTTGATGGATTGAGTTAGGTGACCATTGATTGTCATCCTAGCAGTGGGGTTTGAATAAAGTGATCTAATACACTGAACAGATTTCTCATTAAAGCCAAAACGTTGCAGTACTTGCTAAAGGTAGCCCCATCCAACCGAATCAAACGCTTTCTCTGGATCTAAACTGATCATAATATTATATATTATATATATTATATTAATTATATATATATATTAATATTTCCCTTGATCACATAGTCTACCACATGGAGTGTTCGTCTAAAATTGTCCTGTGTTTGTCTTTCTCGGACTGTTTGGTCTGGGTCTATCATTTCAGAGACAATGTGTTCTATCCTTTTGGCCATAATTGAGGCAAATAACTTATAGTCCGTATTCAAAATGGATATTGGCCTATATGAACTAGATTCTCCTTTGTCCTTGCCTTCCTTAGGAATTATTGATATTACCACCTCGCTCCAAGATTGGGGCATCTGGCCATCCTTGAATGTTTTGTACCATTCACTAACAAATCCATCTGACCCTGGTGTTTTGTTGGTCTTTAGTCGAGAAACAGCACCACCCAGTTCAGCGGTTGTTATCTCAGCAGTCAGTACATTATTCTGATGTTCTCCTATTGAGGGAAGATCCAGAGATTTTAAGAACTCATTAATTACTGAGTCATCAGCTTTGTCAGGTTAAGTAAATAAGTCCTCATAGTAGGTTTCAAAGGCTTGCTGAATTTCTTCTAGTTTGTGGCAGACTTTGTTGTTTTTTGGGTTTCTTATTTTGTAAACAGTTCTTTCTGCTTGTTACTTACGTAGTCTCCAAGACAGAAGCTTCATAGCCTTTGGGCTGGTTTTATAATATCTTTTTTTTTGGTAAACCTCATTTCTTTCTTATTTTCTTCGTCATAAATCTGATTTATTTCTTGTTTAATACATTTTAGTTGGGCCCATACTTGTGGGTCTCTTTGAGTCGAATGTTGAGTTTCTAGGTTCTTCAGTTTTGACTGCAGCTCTGCTAAGTGTTTATGTTTCTTCTTTTTCCTATGGGCTGCAAAGGCTATGAGTTTACCCCTAACTACCACCTTCCAAGCATCCCACAGGACATTTGGTGATACTGTTCCATTATCATTATTTAGCAAGTATTCTTTTAACTCTTCTTTTATATATTCCTTACAAACTCTATCATTCAATAAGCTAGTATTGAGCCTCCATAGAGTATTCTTCCTTTTAGTATCTAGATGCAGAGAGGGGTATACTCCTGAATGGTCTGAGACATCTCT
Source organism: Morone saxatilis (assembly GCF_004916995.1). Classification (NCBI taxonomy): domain Eukaryota; kingdom Metazoa; phylum Chordata; class Actinopteri; family Moronidae; genus Morone; species Morone saxatilis. The sequence goes on along the minus strand of NW_023339707.1, from coordinate 4,112,161 downwards.
AACACCTATCTTGCATTCACTTATTCTATGTCTATCTGCAGCTGAGATAAAAAAGTAATCCAATCTGGAATATTCTGTGTGACAAGGGGAGTAGTAGGTAAACTGCTTTTCTGTGGAGTGTAGGTCCCTCAATATATCTATCATACCGAATTCCCTTAGCATTTTCCGCATGAATACTGAGTTTTGTTTTTTTCTCTTGTGTAAATTTGTCGTGTCAAGTTTGGGTTGCGATTGGATATTCAAGTCACCCCCAGATTAAAGTTCCTGATGACTCTATGGTTAATAAGTCAAATGTTTTTTTTAATATATGCTTGTCATGCCCTGGTAACATACATTTAACGGAGTGACTTCTTTGTGGTCAATCTTGCCTTTGACTAAGATATAGCAACCTTCCTTATCTTTAATTTGAGCAATGTATTGGAACTGTAACTTGTTTGAAAATAAAATTGCCAATCCCCTCTTACGCCCAGTTTTGTGAGAGGAATAAAATGTGTTAATAAACCCCATCTTTTTTAATTTTTCATGTTCTGAGTTAGAGAGATGTGTCTCTTGCCAAAAAGCCACTTTGATATTTTCCCTTTTAATTTTAGCAATAACTTTACTCCTTTTCACTGGATTATGTAACCCATTCACGTTAAATGTTATTATCTTATATTCCTGATAGTCCATTTGCTTTGTTTCTTTGTCTCAATAATGGCCTGTTGCAACCTGTAACACCTTACCCTTAAACTTGGGTAAAAGCAACTATTGAAATATGAACAGTACAGAACACAGTGAGCATACAACAAATTGACTTCCACAATTAGAGAACTTACATGCTCTTTAAAACTGAGGGGAAGCCTGATTTAACAAAAGGGCCCCTCTTTGAAGTTACAAAAGTTACTACAATTGACATTGTACTCTACCATGGCAGTCTTTCCACCAATCCACTCTCCCTCTGTAAACAAACCTGCTTATCTCAAGCTAAAAGTCAGTCTTTAAATCAAAGTAAAGAAGCAGGAGGGAGAGCTTAACAGTTGTTACGAGTCATTTGCTAATTATCAATTCACCTGACGGGGCTGAGGGAGATCAGACACATTCAGACCCTGCCGTTGGGGTCAGGTCTCCGGGTGGTTGTGGCGGAAAGCGCGCAGTTTCTCTCGTATCTGCTCTGGGTGGGATCCTCATTGGCGACGCTTGTCCCCGACCCTCTCCCATACCAGGTCCTGGAGCTGGACCGGGTTCATTTTGGTCAATGCGGAACCCCCTTTTCCGCAGGTCGTCCACGGCTTCCCTTGTGTCGTTGTAAATCCTGGGTCCACCGTCCAAAAACACCTTGAGCTTGGCAGGTTGGGGGGTCAGGTGGCCAGCTCTGACTTCAGTTATTTGACCACAAAGTCCATCATGTTATTTTCTTCCTCACCTTCATAAATGCGGATATTATTTCACCGTGAAGGAGCCTCCAAATCTATCATTTTTGTTTGGATGAATTCCTGTTTCTGCTGCATTTGTCGGAGCGAATCCTCCACGCTCCTCCAGCTCGGCCACACGCTGTTCAGCTTCCTCGACTCGCGTTGTTGTGTTTTTCAAGTCCCCTGATATCTCCCAGGGCCTGATTAATCTCGTCTCGAAGTTCAATCAGCTCCTTCTTCAGGTCCTCTCTCAACGTAGACCGGAATGAGTGCGTACGTCGGAGCACATCGCCTAAATCTCTGTGTGAATACTAGCTAGTTTCATGCCAACCGGAAGTTGGCCTAAAGACTTTTGAAGGTAACAAAAACACAACGATTCTTATTTTCAGGTGATTATACATGGATGAAAAAATACCTGTGAATATTTTATTCAATTCCTTCCAAGAGATGCTCCTAAATGTTACACAGTGGACATTTAACCCATCAAATTAAGTTGTTTGTTAATGAGATAATAATAATAATTTGTTGTTTGCTGCCATAAAACTTTGAGTTTTCTAAGCTTTCTCTTTTTCACAGTGCATGTGTGCGCACACACATAGTGACGGTGGTAACAGGAGATAGTTCTCATAGTGGCTGTGATGACACTAGGAGGTGTTGCAAGAGTGGCTGAAATACAGTAGTGTGTGTGTGTGTGTGAGTAGACAGGCAGGGCGATAGAGTGGGTGAAGTGGGAGTATCACAAGGCCAACAGCTGCTGGTGTGACCAGCAACAGGTGCTTCAAGGTAAACCAGAGGTACACCAAAAAGACACACATGCAGTCAGAGCGAGAGACACACATTTAGACAAAAATGTCTCCACCTACACTATATATGTCTTCCAACTCTAGCTATAGTGTATGTCCTTCCTAAACAACTGATACAGCGAATAAAGCTATTTGAAGGACTATGTGCATAAAAACCATTTAACCTTGCATTAGCCTGATAGACAGCTTAAAGAAGGATGCAGACAGACATATGGGTAGTCAAATTACTAAACAGCAGGACAGGACAGATGTTTCAAAATGCAAACGGACAAGTAGGCAGTCAGGTGGAAAGACTGAGACATAGAAAGACTGACTAAAGGACTGCCACGATAGCGTGGCTGGCAACAGGTGACAGGGACATTTATTTATAGCAACATTACAAGTTTCCATGATAGTTTCCACCACACAGGCCAGAGACCCTGAAAACACATAGCTATCTATCAGCCACTGCGCTTATCATCAGACAAGTACCAAAGCTGCTCTGTCAGCAGCAGCTTATAAAACACTGCATGAACCAAGACTCTCACTATCCTGAATCGCACATCATTATTTTCTTTCTCCCAGGAGAGGGAATCAGTAGTGTGGTCTGGGATATGCATACGTATACAGAGAGCCACCCTCACTCACCATTGTGAAGACAAAGTCAGTAAGCCTATGGAGATTATACAAGTCATGAAATGTACAGTTATATTACTGAGAATAAGAAATCTTCCATATTCCCCAATGGCTTTGTCAATTGTTTCCGTGCTCCTGATTCTTCGACACAGAATACGCACTAGCACCCACATGGCATGCTTTAGAATTGTGCAGGGATGACTTATTTTTGTATGCCAACCTGGACGTTAGCATCATCCTGGTTCCTTCAACGAAAAGCCATGGAGATTTTTCCTCTGGATTTTGGGTTGTTGAAAATAAGATCACTCCTTCACCACTTAGATTTTTTCAAATGTAAATGCGATCGTCAGAAGTAAAACGCTAACGTTAGTTACTATAAACAAACTACGCTACATTTGCGTGACTTCAGCGTCACCACCACTAAACCTGAATCAGTCAAGGAAATGTATTTATCATCAGACAACTCAAGGCTGTATAACAAAATTAAAGTTTGCCATTCCTTTCATTAACAATAAATTCATAGAATGACAGAAATACATATATACACATTTACATCCAGGAAATAATTCTGCAGTGCATCTTTTGAATTTGTGTCTGGCGGAATGTAAACAACAGCAACAAGATAGTGATGATAATATGGTTTCATCTTCACATATTTTTTGGTATTGTCCATTCATCCCTATTGAAATCTTCCCAAAAACAACTGGGCACTGTTGTTTTTGACAAATATTACTGAAACAGGAGTAAGTAGTGCATTTGTTGGGTACTATTTTCAGCTTTCGGATTATTACACGTGGTGGTTTAGGGAGTGTTTACAGCACTAAGATGGTGTATGTGTGACTCAAAATAAACTATAGTTTGATTGATTGATTGTAACATGTCACCCAGTGTAACATTGCAGCTGTTTTTGTACAATAAAGGGGCCATGTGGCTCAGAGAAATATGATAAATCCAGCTTTAAATACACGGACTGTATTTACTGGTAAAATTTGTTTATTGTTGGGTTTTCATTGGATTTGTTGACAGTAAGACAAGAAAAATATTGAATATTGCCAGGCTTATCCTTTTAATTTGACATCATGAGTTTGTAATGATGATAAATTCTTAGTTCCGCACAACACGACAACCAAGTGAGCTTTGAAGCAAAGTGCAGAATGCACAAATGTGATGGTGGCATGTGGTTGTTTTTCTTGACATTGTGTTTGAATCGTTGTGCTTGCTGTTTTATTGTGTAATTTTTTTCATGTTGTCGTATTTTAGTATGTTGTGATTTTGTATGGCTGCTACCTTGGCTAGGCCTCTCTTAAAAATAGAAACGAATTCCCTGTTTGACCTAAAGAGGATCGAAAGGTTGTCACATTAGAGTGGTGGAATGTTATGTGGACATGATCTCAGACAAACAACTGCATTAGCAACAGGTTAGGCATGTCATGTCTTTTACAATTCATAAATCTATAAATATGATATTACAAAATAACTATAAAACCACAGCCACATTAGCTGGCGTTAACTCACTGTGATGATATGTTTGAAATGAATGCCTTTTTAAATGATGTAATTCATACATGAAGTTCTGGCAAGTGTCTACTTTTACCCACAGCACTGCTCCACAGTTGGGAGCAGCTCTGTCAGTATCTGCACTGCACAGAATGCCTTTTGTCATATGTATGTGCCCATATATATTTATATATATATACACTGTATATATGTATATGTCTGTGCATGCGTGTGCGCCATGTCTGCATGAAGGCGTTAATAAGGTGCTGAAAATGCCATGGTGATCTGAAGCCAAAGAACACCACAAAACACATACTGTACACATGAAAAAAACACAAAAAACAGAAACATATAGGAGTACATAAGGAAAGGCAATCTTAGTCTTTTCTGGTTTTGATTAAAGTTAATATGAGTTGAAAATAAACAGTGAGGGACTGTAAACCAGATTTCCATAACCTCCAGGGGCTTTCCACCTCTGAATAGAGGGATAAAGGAATCCATAACTATAACATGGATCATGTTACTATAAACTTAAATAAGACCAGGACTTAAAGCCTGTTACAGACAGATCATCCAAACAGACCACCATGCTGCTGAGACTCACTGCACCTGAGAGTTTTTTTCCACTACTTTAAGATCTTGGAAAATTGCTCTTCATACTTGTCAACCCTAATATCTTGAACATTTTTACAAGCCTCTTTGTTTTGATTGCAGCAGTTAGGAGCGGGTCTAAACTGTTCAAGTGTTCTTATAAAAACAAAGCCCCTCCACTGGGGTCTGCTTTTAGCTTCAGTATAATGTTGCAAGTAGGTGAGAATTTCACCAGGTAATTGCCTATTTTAAATAAGCCCTTAAAGTTTTGGGCTCTTTCTCTTTAATACATGCCGCCACCTAGTGGAGGAAATCTTGAACTGCCATTGAGCAGTGAAATAACATGCAGCGCTGTCAACTACTGCAGGTTGAATATGAGTGTTGACAGACCAGCCAGCAGTGTGAATAAAAACACTGGAGTTGAATCCACTTGTTAGTACAATACAATACAGTTCAATACAAAGTGCTTTACATATACACACAAAAAGAGCAGCAATAAAAATAAGCAATGTATGAGGTTGACAGAATACAACAAAAAACACACCAGTACTTATTAATACTGAAAAAAATATTGATACTATTAAAAAGAGATTAAAAACATAATTTAAGGGGGGGAGATAATGACACATGGCAGTGTGTGCTGAAATTAAATACAATAATAAATAAATATATAAATGATTAAAATAGAAAATATCATAAGGATAGACAAGAAATATTGTGAAAATAGTTTGCATAGGTTGGCCATTCCAAGTACAGAGAAAACGCAGTCTCCTGTAGTCTTCAGCCTGGATTGAGAAGCTTCCATACGGGCCTTTCTCAAGATCTAAGGTTGTGTTCTGGCTCATAAAGAGTTAAAAGGTCGGAAACTGTTTTTGCGTGCTCCTAAAAAGTCAGGTCAGTATCAAAAAACCCTTTATATTAAATGAAAGATCCCCTAGGTCCTGTAAGAAATATTGAACTATCCATGTGGTCACCTGACTGAGGTAATTTCCCTTTATATCCCAGAGCATATTATAGCTTTGTGTTGCACTCTCAGTGCTGTCAAATATGTTGCAACAATTTACATATATATTAAGATACACATTGCAGACACTCATTTCCATACTCAGTTTGGCTCGAGTGATACTTCAATTCCTGCTCCACATTCATGTCAGACTTTATCATCATCTTTTTTCTTTTCTTTTTTTTACTTAAAGTCCCCCTCCACTAAAAAACATGTGTTTCCTCCTGTCCCTACAGTGTGCTGTTT
>NW_023339707.1:4101125-4105997 GCF_004916995.1 Morone saxatilis | reverse complement strand
CATCTGCTGAAAGTGGAAAGTTGATTTTAAAGGACCAGTGTGTAGGAATTACTGACATCTCAAGCGGTCAAGCTGCAAAAACCTGAAGCCACCAGTGCACCTACACTGAGAATGGACTTTACAGTGAAGTAGGAGACATCTTGTGTCCAGCAGGAAAACTTAAGAAATGAACAACATTCGTATATTAATAGTTTCTGAATTTTTTAATAAGGTAGAAGGAGTAGATAACTTTATTAGGGTTTTAATGTGGAAATTATACATTTTATTGGCAGAAAAATCATATTGGACACACAATATTGGACTATTTTTATAGTGGTCTTAATACTTGACTGGAGGGGATCTTTAAAGCTGCTGTAATCTATATATTTAAATTAACAATGGTTGAAATGACTGTGTGCAATATGACAGGTCGCTCGTAGTGATGAACCCACAGAGTATTATCACCCAAGTCTACAGTTCCCATCAGCTCTTCAGAGCATTTTAAGCGCCTTTCAGTGTTCATTGTTCTGGTTTTATGGCCCACAAATTTACTGTTTAGGTTCACTCTCGCCGCTCTCTTTAGCATGGCTTCCCGACACAGCAGCTGTCCGGTAGAAGCTTTGATAAACCCACTGTACGCTACCTGCCCAGCACCAAACAGCAGACACTGTTCGCAACCAGCTGGTGGACATACAAAAGTGGAGCATTTAGCAGAACAAAGTGACATTTTAGTTGGACACTAAATCAGAGCCAAAAGGAGAGAGTTAATTCACCCGCTGGACAGAAAAACGAGAGGAAGCCCAATGCATTTGCCATAAGAACTTTACAACATAAATTATATATTTACAACATACATGTATTTTTGGAACCAGAATATGATGTTTACATGGGTAAAATCCTCATCATAACTAGTCTCACATATCAAAACTTTGGAGAGCACATTGTTACATCTGCTCACACCCTCTACTTCCCATCCTGTGAGCTCTCTCTCTCTCTCTCTCTCTCTCCGTGTGTGTGATTGTGTGAGTGGAGACAGGTGTGCTGGAGTCAGAACAGAGCTGTTTTCCCTCTCCACACCTGCTCTGAGTCCGGCCCCTGCCTCCTGTTCCCTGCTGTGTCTGCGTGAGGCTTGCCCCAGCCTCAAGGCCCTAGATATACTAACTTATAACAATAACACTAAGGTAGGTGGACAGGACAGCTTGCTTATTGCATAACAGGACGGTTAATGTCATTATGTAGCTATGAGTGCATTAGCTGAAACAATACACATTACTGGGACAGTCATGAGCTACAAGCAGCAGTTAGAGCAGCTACTGTCATCTGGTGTGTTTTCAGTGTGTTAGTAAAAGAAGACATTCTCACTCTGTCAACTACACAAATGAAATGAAAAGTGGGGATTCGTATTTAGACACAGACCACTGAAGTATTAACAACATCACTGTGACATAACCATTAAATGTCACAGCATGTGCACAGAGTGGTGTCGTATTAATAGCAAGAGTGAGTTCCTGTAAATATATATATAAAAATCATGTTCTGTGTTGCATATGCAGGTTAGTGGAGGACAACAAGTAAGACCTGAGTGACAGAACAGACATGCCAAGAATGCAAAAGACATTCTTGATGATAGCTATAGAAATTCTGCTTTTTAGCATTAATCACTTGCAAGTTGGCTACTGAACAACAGAAAATATCTAACAAGAGCTCATTTGCAAAAACCTATAAAATCCAATCTCAAAATGAATGAAACACCACCAGTTTGATTGATATTGCATTGACTGCGCAATAACAAAAAAACTGATTTAGCGAAGTAAATCAAAGCAGAGTTATTGGTTTTAGCAAATGAACCCTTGTTTATTGACTTCTTATAACAAAAGCACAGGGGAAATGAGTCTAGTATAACTCCAGTTTTTAACACCAACTTGCATAGATTATAAACAAAGACAGGGCGATGCCTTTTCTTCCTATGAATGAAAAAGTGAAGGTGTTGTATCGGCCGGCTGCTGTCACCAGCCTACCAGAAGATGGAAAGAGACAGGAGGGGGATATCATTATCTGCCAATGCCATGAAATTCAAGACGGTGCCCCATGATGCATGCGCACTGGCTCACACATTGCACACACACACACACCAAGTGATCTTAACGCACACAAACATATGCTCAAAAATGCACCAGCAAATGGAGAGCAGAACATACACAGCCCTAATATAGACAGAAATTTACACTCACACACTTACAGCATAGCAAGCATACACACAGTTATTCTTGGGAGCTTGAGTTCACATCAGCCGCGCACACACGCACAGCTCTGGAGACAAAGGTAAGGACGATAAATCTAATCTCAGCTACTAATGCAGAACCGTATCTCCACTGTGTGCATTATAGGCTTAATTCAGCCGTCGGTAGCTCAGAAAGACAGCAGTAATGTGCTAAGCATTAGTTGAAGAGTGTGTGTTGACTGAGCGTGTGTCTTCATTAACAGCAATGTCTGCCACAGATTTTCTGTGTAGTGTAGGCAGCTTTAGTTATAGATACCTAGACTTTGGACTGGGCCAGTCATTGCTGATTCCACTCATGTTTGCTGTCAGTTATACCTACAGTGGTTTCCCTAGTGTGGTCTGGGGACTACCAGGGCCTCTCTAGTAAAACAGTTAATCGTGGGTGTTTTTCACATGGTCTGATTCCAGTCCTTCTTGTTGTAACTATCAAACTGTTCATTCTGATCAATATGTTCTCTTTCTTTGGCTCTTTGATAGGTTAAGATTTGGATTCCTTGCTCTATGAGTTTACATTATTAAAGATGATCAGTCCTGATATGGCAGAACAATGTTTTACTTACTGTTATTAATTATAATCAAACACAAATGACCTATGGAACTTTTCCCCAAATCCATGCAGCTGCGCACTTTCACCATGAGGGGGCGGGGCTACAGTTTACTTCAGCGATTATCCAATGAGAAAGCGCCTAGTTGTGTAACCGTGGTTACCGGGGCAGTGATATTATGGTATGTACAAAATGATGGCAGCCTCCAGTAGAGGAATGAATGTCTACAGAAGATACTTGTACATTGTATCACTCTGATGAGACTCTCATGGACCCGCAGATACAGTTGGACATTTGGACTGCGGGGACTCCGTCGTCGGTATTGTGTGTATTAATGATGTTTTATTTGTGGTTTGAAGCATCAGTGGTCTGACGTTATTTCAGTGGTTTTGGTTCGGATACTGATGGATCATCAACACACCATGTAAACAAATACATGAGTGCTGCATTTGATCAGTTATCGACTCCGTGACAGTGTGCTACCCACGTCTTTGTGCTGGTGTTAGTAAAAGTACGTGAACTGAAAACTAATATAGGCAGTTCTCCAGTGAAATTAACATTTTTATTTCGTTTTGTAAGGATGTGTCTCTCTGTAAGGCTTTGGCACTTTTAAACGTTAAACACCGAGTCAAAGAAAAAGTATTCAGTAAAGCAGTGATGGACAATATAATCTCATAATACAGATTTAATATGTCCAAAAAGTACTGCTGGAGGTAAAGATGTTACACACAACACATACTGTGTATGAAAAACCAGTGTTAAAAAAAAAAGGAAAAAAGACAGTTAACTACTTATAAATTGAATAAGGTGGATGATAAAGGGTCACATTAATTCAAAATATGATTGTTGTGAATTATTTATCTTTGCTTTGTTTGCTGCTAGGGAGACTTGCATGTCTTTCTAAGCTTTCACCTGTAGCTACTGTACATTGTATTGTGTAATGTGTGGAGCCCTGAAACTGACAACAGGCAGGAAAGGGTTATACTGAGCAGCTGTGAGGCTAGGTAGCTAACCACTTGTAGCTAAACACACAGAGGTAGCTACCTAGCTGAAGCTAACTTTCTTTACAAAACAACAACGCAGATCATTTGAGTCATATTACCGTATTTACTCACTCTTACTGCTGAAGCTTCACTGTATAAATTGCATAAAATGGAAGGCTAAAGCTAGCTTTGTAAGCTGCAGCGAGGTAGCTAGTGAAATAGAAGAGTAAATAAAGTTAAAGTAGGGTGTGGCTTTCATTTATTTTATCAAATAATACAAATTATGAGACTTTTATCAACTGCAAAAACTCTGTAAAGCTTAATATTTCCTTTTTACACTCTTTTATCTGACTGTACTATTTATCTAGTTTTGTTTTTGACTCGTCTGATAACGTACTGCTTTTTGTCAGTTTACAGCACAATAAAGGAGATGTTTGGGTACAGGTGTAATAAAACAACAACTAACTAGCCAATTGTCCCATTTTATTCTGTATTCCCAGATTAAGCCAACACCGCCCCGCTTGACACAGCCACCGTCGCCATCATGCCTGGTGAGGATAAACCACCACAACAGACCCGCCAAAGGAAGAGGAACAAAAAGTCCCGTTCCAAGGGGAAGAGCCCGGGTGGGAGTCCCAGTGCCCACCTGGGAGGTACCATAGACAGCCAGGATGACCTCCTCTTACCGCCACTGCCCCGGCCTGTACCTAAAAAGCCAGTGGAGGAGAAGCCCAAAGTGGAGGAGGAGTCATCCATTGCTATCTGTCTTCAGGTGCTTTTCCCCTACCTGCTGGCTGGGATGGGCATGGTGATGGCCGGCATGGTGCTGGACAATGTACAGGTGAGTTCCCGGTCGTCAGGCTGGTTTTGAGACAGTTGCATGGCAGATTTCAAGGTTTATTCATGAACTGACAGTGTGCACATTACACCTGAAGGCGGTCAGTTTGATAGGGGATATGTGGAGTTATATATGTGTTGTTACATTTTCCATAACCCAGTGCTGAGGCTCAGTGTGTTGTGTTTGAGTGCCATTGATGAGATGATAGTTTATTGGCGAGTGCCCATATTGTGGTCCGTTCAGTTT
>NW_023339707.1:4097693-4101025 GCF_004916995.1 Morone saxatilis | reverse complement strand
AACTTGACAAATCTCCAGTGGCTGGTTTTAGAACACAAATCATGTAACGTGTTTCAACAGCCAATTGGCTCATTGTGAAGTCAGCTGGTCGAAATTCATTTTATTTACAGTTTTTATAGTGTCACCAATAAAACGCAACTGTAGCAGGTAACTCACTATCCTCATTTTTTATTTTACGATGCTACAAATGTTATGTTAAGAAAGCCTGAAAAGCCAGCAGCTAGAACAGAGAGTTGGTACAAGGGAGACAACATTGCTTGTTGCGAATCTTTGGTCTGAACTGGGCTTCAAACTTAACTTCTACTGTGTTAGCACAGTTTTTGAATGGCCACTGGTAGGTGGTTTTTGTATGCTGACCTGTGATAATAACCTTTTGTATTTTGTATTATCACAATCATTCTATGTCAACTCTAAGATCCTCTATATATTTTGTATATACACTTCTATAAGTTGATATTTTCCTCTAGGCTGAATCCATTTCATATAAGGAATGAGCTACGAGGATGCAAAGACGTATCAGGAGTGAGCACATCAACATCTGGTAGTACTTAGTTTCCATTTAAAGATAAAGAATGTAGCTTTGTGTTATTGCATGACTGTACAGACTCACATGGAACCACACACAAACATTTAATCCCATACACATCATACACCTTCTTGTGCACTTGTTCCAGATCACATGGATTACACATGGATAACTATAATAACATGATAATGTAGCCATCGATAAGACGGCACTGGAAGAATGTCCTCCAGTTCCATTAATCCTTAATGCTATAAACTTGGTCAGTCAGATATTTGCTAAAATTCTTGTCTTCTTTATGAAATCAAAAGACCATTTATCATAGCTAGAAACTGCAGAAACAGAAATGATCACCAGAATTTCACATTTCTGACTCAGGTGAGACAGACAGTCATATGGCAGGGCAGGAATTCCAACATTGGTAACACTTCTGGGCACTTGGGAAAAATGTCATAACTATGTTATACTACACTAAAGACATTATCGAGTACTCCCTACTTGTGTCCATGATTGTGCTGTTTCCATAGAGGTGCAGGACTTGTATATTACAGTGAAAAACCATCCCACAGTGAGTAGGAATGTGTCAGGAGAAGAAACGGGCTGAAACTGCTCAGGGTTCATGCAGTATTGCAGATGAGCGCTTCTTTGTTGCTGGGAAAACGTACAGTCAGGTAGATTTTGAGTGTGATAATTACCACTCAATAGAATGCCTGTCAGTCTGTCACAATGCGAGTTAGGAACATTTGTGGCGGTGGGGTAATGTATTTGAATAATGGGTTTTTTCAAGTTGGGCGTTTAGAAGAACTCCTTATCTCAACTGTTGAAGCTATAAAAAGCTTTGTTGTGTGCCACTGGACAGCCATCTGTATTGTGTTAGTGTGTTTGTGTGTCTAGTCGGAAGTCTTTGTCTTTTAATTGACGTGGATACCTGTGTGTGAGTGTGTGTGAGTGTGTGTGGTCCAGTTGTCTCTTTATCCTCTGCCAGGCGTCTCTGGCATTTGGTCTTCAGCCAGCTGGGTTGAGGGAAATCAGACGCACTGCTGTCTGCTTTATGATGAGCCGGCCCCTGATTCTTCCTCTCTGTCCCCCACTGATAAACACGCGTCTGTCCTCATAAGGCTTATTCCCTCCACTCCATCTGTTGCTCATCAGTATTTCTTCCAGCCTCTCCTCTACAGTATCTGTTACCCTCTGATGGAGGATGATTAGTCATGAGTTTGGCTGAGTGCTGTGTCTCGAAGCGCAGGGGACGTTAGAAGGACATTGAGAGCCGCCTATTTGAATGGAAAGGAGATAAAGAGGAGAACACTACACTATCAGCAATTAGGATTGTTACCGTAGCCTCTGGTGGTTGTCGAGCTTGTCTCCACAACCACGTCCTGTTGTTGCTCTTTCAGTTTTTGACCCCCGTGGTTTGCCATTGCTTTCCAAGTTGTGGCTCACTGGGCTGCATTACACTATTATGCAGATATATTTCTTCACAACACGTTCATAACATTACTGGTTGGATTGAAATCGACGCTGGGGCCTCAAAGCCCTCTTTCCTGAACTACTAAACTATTGTTCCTCTTCACACCAAAGTAATGCACCTGTGATATTTTCTGTAAATTGGAGTTGTAGTGCTAAATTTAAACCTGAAGGTGTTGGTCAGCCTCCCAGAAACCTAGGGCGTTATATGCTGTCATTGTTTGAGACAAACACATTTAATGCCAAACTGTTACAACATATAAGATGATGTTGATTATATTTGTTTTATTGCATACAAATGACAAAGGAGAAGAGTCCATGATAATGAAGTTACATTGTATTTGACACCATCAGAATCCTTATAAAATGCATTTTGCGATCCTTTATTTCTTGCATTGTTATCAGCTTAAATACATCACTTAATACAAATTTGAAGTGCATGAAAATGGTTGAATTCCATGTCCAGCTATATATATATATCTGCAGGGCTATGTTGCAGCTTGGAATGCAAATGTAAGGTGTAGTTGGAGTACATTAAAAGTTAAATAAATGTCATGTAGCAGAGGCTTGTGGATTTTACCTTTTAGCCGATAACAACACTTAACAATCGAGACACTAGTGTGTACTAGTTGTACACAGTTGTATAATGTCCTCCATGGCTCTAGAGGAGCAGGGCAATCTAGAGAAAAGACGCTGTTGAGTCGCATTATTGGTAATGTAGGATTCAACATTTTGACCCATACTAGGAACAAAAAGCCAGTATGTCTTAGCCTTAGCTGCTTCAATTTTGACCATCCGTTTTTTTAACCTGTCCCTTGTGAGTGCCAAACTTTATGAAAGCACAATAGTAAATTGCTGGATTTCCCCTTTAAGTAGCCGCAGTGGTTCCATAGAAAGAAAATGTATGATACATCCATATTTGAAGCTAATAAGAGACACTGTGAGGTAGATAAATGGAAGTAGCAGTAAAACACAATTTTAAAGTCAATTAAGATGCAAAAAGTCCTTCACTAGTTTAAATGAATGATTTGATAATAATAAGGAAAATAATAACCACTACTTCCATGCACAGCCCTGTTCAGACATGTTTGCGTGTAAGAGAAAAGGGTGAGGAGAAAAGTGCTCTGAAATCAATATTTCAGTTCAGGAAAGCATCTCGAAGGCCGGGCAGCGTTTTCGTGTTTACAGTACGTGTTTGTTTGGTGTTATAAAAAAAGATACTGTACCAGGGCCTACGACAGGATCACAGTGCAGATATAGCAGGTGGACCGGAGATAGAGATGGATGGACCAGTTGGAGGAGAGAAAGAATGAGTCACGATGTAGAGAGAGAGAGAGAGAGA
>NW_023339707.1:4097281-4097593 GCF_004916995.1 Morone saxatilis | reverse complement strand
ATAGGGTTGTCTTGAAGTGTCAAACGCAACACTTGAGGGCGCCTTCTCATACAAACAAACACATGCATTACCAAACATATAGACCCTTAATCTTTCCAACTTTATTCACATAAAGGAACCCTCTATTGAATCTACTGGATAAAATCCACTGTGAGATGTGCTGGATGTGATTTTCTCATCTCATTGTGGTTCTGGAGCGTGATGTGGGATCGTTTTACTGAATGAATGGTTTCTCTTGGAAATGGCCAGGGCTGGTCTGACATTCATATGAAAGTGGGGGAAATTAAACGAACACACAGACACACACACACA
>NW_023339707.1:4081259-4097244 GCF_004916995.1 Morone saxatilis | reverse complement strand
CACACACACACACACAGGGCAGAGAATAGCCCAACCACAGTAGAAATTGTAACACTAACCAGGAAATGTTGGACGACGATGACAGTTTCTGGAAAAAACATTTTCTGACTGGCCATGCATCTTCTTACATAATTCTCCCACAGAACTATTGTGCATTGTAATAAGCATCGTTTTGCAAGTACGAGTGTGTGAGTGACCGAGTTAAACAACACTCTTTGGCTGTGTGTTCTTATTGACTTTAAGCAGGCAAGCAGAGCCTCATGATTTCTGCCAAGTACAGCCTAATCAGTCTTATAATTGGTCTGAGCTATCAACAGTGGATAATAAAACTAAAAGTCCACTCTCTTTTTCTCTCTAACCCTCATACACACTGAGACAAGTCAGCATACGCACACAAACACACTCTACCAAGCACAGATGCATCTATGTATGTACACAATGTGTCTCTCTCTTGCTGCTGGATTCTTAGCATGTGGTAGTGTTTAAAGCTCTGTCTTCAAGACAAAACTCAGGCACACTTACACTCATACAACACTCTCCTTTTGTGTGTGTGTGTGTTTCTACCTCTCTCCTCTATCTTGGATGCCCCACTCCAAAGTCTTCACGAGGTCTCAATTTCTGTACATTCCTGTTTAACAGAGAAAGCACATATCCCAGGAGAGGTAGTTTTATAACAAACACCATCCCTGGCCCCAGGATTGAAAGCACCGCTCCCAGTAAAAAGACACATAAAGCCAGATGCAAGAACCGTCTGCATGGCAGGCAAATACTTATTCAAACTAACAGATACAGGGGTAGAAAGTGTTGAAATTCAAAGTCTTAAAGTCTAACGCTCCTGCTCCTGTGCAGGAGATGCACCCATGACGCTACAGTTTCACAACATTTGAACACAGGGTTTGATACAGAATTAAATGCTATTAGCTCCTGGCACCATTTTATTAATTAGTTTACAATCCTGATTGAAATGTGGTGGAATATTTGACACTTTCTCCATGTTCTCAGTCTGCTATAATTCGTGTTTGCTGAGGTGATTTCTGAAATGGAGTTAATTTTACAATGTAACATTTGGTGAAAATATAGAATTGACCCTTCGTAAGTTCGCCCCTTTTTGAGCAAGTTGAGCAAGCCTCAGTCAACTTTCTCCTTTCCTGTACTTAGATATGCTATTTGCTAGGCTAGTCCATGTTAATGAGATAACCAAATTTAGCAGATGTTTAAAAGACAAAAGCAAAATAGTGACATCTTAAGTTTGCAAACATTTTGCTAATGTTTGCAAAATGATTAATGTAAATTCGCTAGCTAGTTAGCTCGTTTTGCTAACATTAGCTAGCTCACTTAAAATGTGATATGTTGCTTTTGTCTTTTAAACATCTGCTAAATTTGGTAGTCAACATAGAAAAGCCTAGCACATACGCTAGTACAGGACAGGAAGAAGGGGTGGGACTTAGGAAGGGTTGATTCATTGCAACAATGCTGAAGTAATATTGAAAGGGTCAGAGGTGAGAATCCACAACTGTTAGGGAGTCAATGGCACTATATAGATTTAGACTACAGGATTGGTGGACAATATTGACTCCTGGGACACGATAACAAAGTGAAAGAATCTAAAGGTCCTGATCGTACTGTTGGAGATTCAGTTGGTAAAGGGTGGAAGAAGTACTTCCATATTTTACTCAAGTAAAAGTATCAATACAACAATCCCACTCACTACAAGTAAAAGTCCTGCATTCAAAGTCCTTATTATCAGCTACATGTAGGCTACTATATCAAAAATAAAACAACTTGACTGATATATTATTTCATAATACAGTATTAGAACGTTAATAGTGATGCATCAATGTGTAAGCAGCATTTTACTGTTCTGGCTGTTCAAGGTGGAGCTACTTTTAATTATTTTATATACATTCACGTAGTTTAATCCAAAGGTCACCGGTGGGAGAGGCTTTGCTTTTTCATTGGAAGTGTAAAATAGTTAGTGCTAGACGCCTCATAACATAGGCTGTGTTCACACTGCAAGCCTTGGTGCTCAATTCTGAATTATTGGTTAGGTCAGATTTTTTTGGTTTGGCTGTTATTCGTTAAATGTGGCCCATATTAGATTCCAAACAGGTCACAGTCTTCAAGTAACCGCATGACGAACGTCAACTTAAAGTGACATATTATAACCAGAATTCTGACTGTGACTGAATTGTGACTGTTCACACTGAGGTCACAAAAAGTCTGAGCTGTATCTGGTTTGGACATATGAAAGTGGCCCAAATAAGAATTGGAAAGATCAGATTCCATGTGATTTGTGCTGTACACGTCAGTAAAAACATGTAAAAATCTGATCTGAGGCACATATGAGATCAGATTTGGGTCACTTTGGCCTGCAGTCTGAATGAGGAGAGAATAGTGGATGGGGCAACTGAGTCAATGAGTTACAATAAGTTTCTCTGATTTGAACCGTTCCCTCAAAGTTCAGCATTAGTTTGACTTGATACGAAAGATTTAACAGAAATCAAGTAACTGTTTCCCAACAACAAATCAAACAATTCACCTTTTCTAAGTCGACTCAGCATGGTACAATTCAGAATCTTCACTAGTGCTCTCCTGGCATCTCATCAGTGGCTAATTAGTAGTCAGACCCATCCACTCATGTGTGACATCACTTCTGACCATCTAATAGGATGCATTGCAGGAAAAGCGCAGGTGTTACTAATAATGAAAAAAAGCCCTATTCAAGTGTCATGACAGTTCGACAGTGAGCCAGGACCCTGAAACTGAAGAAGCGAACTGGAATTCAGCCATCATTCATTTTGTGATCTACAGCTGTGGGTTTCCAAATGTGGCTTGTCAAAGTTTCTTCTGTAAAAGAGTTACAGTAATGAACAGTATGAGACTTGTAATGCCATCCCATGTGATGTGACCACAGGATAGCATCGTCGGTAGTAGTTACCATCGGTAACAGTGTCAGTTACCATCATGCATTGCGCACGAACTCTTCAGTGTCAGATATGAGTTTTATTGTGACACAGAAGTTACCCATGAGTGTAAGAGAGTATGAGTGAAATCGTTCAGATGCAGCCAGTGTTTCACTTAAGTGACAGCAGCTCAAGTCCAGGTTTTGTGTCTGACTGCTTGTTACTGATGCCCAGAATGCAAGATTGGCCACAGGCCTGTTAATGCTGAAGGCCTAACGGGGGAAAGAGTACTGAAATATCTGAGTCTGTGTGCAAGAAACTGGACTATTTTTCATCCAGGCTCTGGGCTGTGAAACGTTTTTGGAGCCCTTACTCTAGACCCTTTTTAAAATGGACATCCAGTTAAATAAGAGTCTGTCTGCTGGTTGGAGGAGCTAATGGACCCAGATTGATGGTTGAGACAAAGCTCTCAAAGCTTTGCTTGAAGGCAGGCAGGGAGGAGAGGCAGTATGGCGGCTCCCTGCTCTTTTTAATCAGACTAATTTCGCCCAAAAGCCAAACCCTTAAAGGAAACAACCGGTCATTTCAACCAAAGCCTCCATTAACACTCAGCTCCAGTATATTCATCTTGACCAACCCCCTTGATGTGAATATTAATACGACTTTTGTAAGTGTGCTTACTGATGAAAGAAATACGTTATGAAGTCTCTTTAACATCAAGGACACGTTTTTTTTTTTTTGGATTGTAGAACTGAAGTAATTTTTGTTATTCATTTAGTAGGTAGGTCCTGAGTGGGTCAGGGATTGGACCTCTCTGGAGCAAGTCCGGCTGGGAGTAGGAGGCACGATATGATTGCATGAGATCTGCTACAGCGAACGCACCAAAAGCCCCTCCAATCCAAACAAACACTTGGCAGTACACAGTGCTGCGGCAATTACACGAAAAAGATTCAATTTGATCTGGTGAATGGACCGAGTGTGTGGCCGGTCCAAAGGGCTCAGCTGACATGACAGATAGATGGGAAGATAATAGCTGCGGGAGAGAAGGGGAAATGATAGAGTGAAAAAGGGCGGACTGTGTGCCTGTTAATTAAGGATAGACACAGGCATCCACCTCTTTTTTTGTGCCTCAAAGATGAACTGTTTGAGGCACCAGGAGCCCCAAACTGATATCTGAAGTGGGATTTGTACCAGGCTTACAGCTGACACAAAGTCCCAGTGTGTGTTTGCCAGGTTTCTGACTGTGTGTGTAATGTCAAAGTTGCAGTATCTGATTTGGACAACATGCAGGAAATTAAACCCAATTACAGGCATAAGATTGGCACTATCTAAAATCCAAAAGCAATTCATTCAAATCATGTGTTTACAGATCATGCTGTATGCAAATCAAATGCATGTGATTATGAGTGTTAGTATGTTTGTATATGGAGATAAAAATGTACATTGCAGAGCACATTCACACTGGCCTGACAAAGACCTTTTTACTGCAGGAAAATAAATCACCCACTGCAGAACATGTGAGTCAAAACAGAATAGAAAAGCCACAGTAAAAGCTCCACCGGTGGCTTATAAATGCTGCTACATACGTAAAACAGCATCAGGTTCACATATTTAGTTTCCAGGTCCTGCGTGGTGCAGAGCCGCAGCCAACAGCAGTAATAATAAATCCACTCGAGTTTGTTAGTCAACTGGGCACTGAGCTGAGAAGGTTGGCAGAGCGGACTGGAAATGTGACTGAGGAGGTCACAGGTTCAAATCTCAGGTTAATGAGGAACTTGTATGATGGGGAACACACACGCACACACAGTTTATTCAGCCAGCACAAGGTTTTTCTTTTGCCAGTGTGCGTAAAAATGACACACTGGCAAAGTGTTTTTTTGGGCCTTCTAGCAGCCCAAATATAAGTTCAATCAGGACTTAAGAGGCTTAGAGAGTAATTAAATTATTTATTTGACATAGTGCATAATAGGAAAGTTAAAGAAATACGAGTCTTCAGTGATTAGACCCCATCGTGACATCATCATTTTAAATGCGTCCTAGGTGGTGGCGGTGAAGGGTTGAAGAGCGATGGCTGAAGATGTGGATGGATGTGTGAATGGGGTGGAGGAGGGTTGCATCGATCTGACATTGGGATGACAGCTGACAGCAGCAGAGAGGGGGACAGTTTTAAAGTCTGATAGCAACAAGACGATTGGCTCACAGAGGCCTTGATGAAAGGCACGTACAGCATTTATTATCAGCTTTTCTTTCCTTAAAACTTACGTTGCATTTTTGTAAACACACAATTTGCACATTTAAGATTTAATTGAAATAATATTACCAAAAAAAAAAAGATTTAGTGTAATGGAAACTGATGCTATCAAAGAGAAATTCAGTTGGTTTGCTCAGTGAGAATTAAAGAGGGCTCAACATAATAGGAAAACAACTGGCCTTATTCTCCTTTCTCCTTTATTTAAAGATATTATTATTAATTTAAATGTAGAATATGTAATGTCTGCCACTAGGGGGTGTCTTACATCAAAACAATAACAAAAGACAAAGTTTAATGTTGTGTCATTGCAGTCAGCTTCTCCCGTTTAGGATTCCTTCAGTGTTCATTGTTCAGGAAGTTTCTAACAGGAGCCTAGTTATCTCCACAGGTCTCCTCTCCTCCTTAATATGGAAATGTAATTATTAGCATATTATAGCTTTAAAAGTTGCGTTTTACAAAAACACAGTTTCCCCAAGATTAGTGCATACATATGGAATATCCAAAGTTAAAGGTAGGGTTAGTCATTGGGAGATTGTGGATTATTAGCTTGAAGCAATAATAGTTTGTTTACATTAACCACACCTGGTTGCCACGGTCCTATAATGAAATATCTAAAAGAATAATTTTGTCATCACAGATTACTGATTGGAGTAACATGGTTTATGCTTCATCATTTGGGAAGACTATTAATGTACAAATAGCTGTTTCTTTAACTTGATCTACATAAGCTGTTACTAAAATATTTACTTGTGGGTGCAAAGATATTGATGAGGAGACAGCTGCAAGTTTTTACAGGCAGGCACCTTGCTGCTGCAGTCATTGTCTTCTCATAGCAACATATATGCAATGCACCCTTCTCATAAATCTGTCAGGGCTCTGCTCACCTGAAAACTATGCTGACACTGCTGCTGCTGTTATGTAAAGCATTTCAAAAGCCCTACGTCCATCCTGCCATCCACTTGTAGACTCTTCTATCCTCTAGTCTATGGGTGCTTTTCATTACACTAACTTATGTTTCCTTGCTCCCTTTCTCTTCTCCCACCCAGATAGTGTGGACACCCATTAGTGCCCTTCCTCCATCGTGGAGGATCTTGCAATCCTTTGAATGTACCCCGAGGAGACGAGGAGTGAGGAGGCCTCTGGAGTAGCTTAGAGCAAGGAAACACAGGTATATCCTACGCGGAAGTCAATCATGCACATATGGCATGACTGACTACCTACCTCAATCTGTCTTTATTTTCAAAGTTTATTCTTGCAGTACTTACTTTGAAGTATTGTGTATAGTGATGTACAGATGATATATCTCATCCTCGCCTCTATCTCAGGGAGCGAGGTGACACATTAGCGTAATGAAAGGACCCATTTTTCCCAAAAGGGGAAAGTTAATATTACTTCCTGCTGTACTCAGCTTGGATTTTTCTTGTGGGGAGTGACAGATTCATACCCTAGAGACCAAATATATGTGCTGTGTGTATTCCACATTCACAATTTATTCCATATGAGTTGGCCAACTGAACATACAATTAGTGTAATCAAAGTTACTTATTACAGTAGTACAGACAGTTTGACTTTGGCCCCTAATGAATGTGTCATAAAAAACAAAACAACAAAACAGTTTAATGATGTAGTTTCATTATTTAGTGACAAAGCCTATTCATCTGTGCAAAAGACAGCAGGGGAGTGAAAGGAAAGTGACATTGCGATGATGTGAAATACTGCCACTTTTACTTGAAAAACTAAAATGTGAATAAGCTGAAATGGCGGTTTCTCATCATCATTTCCCCTCCTAATATACCGCATATCCCCAACACATTTTATTAACTTTGAAGGACAGTTTTGCTCCATGTGAGTGACCCCTGTTAACGTCTGACCCTGAAAGTAGAACAAAACTTTTTTTTTCTGGGGCCAGAGTCCTGGCTTGGACAAGAATCAGAGGACAGCTGTAAGGTGATGATTATTCTAAGACTTGTTGGTTTATGGCTTCCCAGTTTTGGCACACAGGCTCGGTGGACAATAAAACCCTAGCAATTTGGATGTGTGTGCTCATTCCTCGAATGCATGGAGATTTTTGGCAAAATCAGTGCAGAATCACACCCAAGTGTCAAAGCTGTGTTTTATATCTCAATCTGGTGCTTTCAAGCATTATTATACTGTACTGTTTCTGCACCAATTCAAAACTATGGCTTCACAAAGTCTTTTTCACTCAAGGATAATCTTTATCTATTAGTTTTACAGCAGAGCAGCTATTATCTGAGCTCCAAGAAGCTTTTGGGAAACGATGGGCCCCATGTCGGTAACTTTCCAAGCCTGGCTCAGTGCTTGTACTGCAGTGCAAGGAATGCAGTGGTTGTTTTAACATTACAATGGCTTGGCAGGACTCTGCTGTGGTCAACCATTTGGTCCCAGACACCCTCAGACATGCCCTACAGGGTGCAGGCCTCAGAGACTGGAGGCAATCAGAAATGTATAATAAGATATGTTTGAAAATGTACTGAGAGCAGGTTCTGTGGAGAGCAAATCCAAAAAGCACAGCAGGACATCCCAGAACTTACTACTTGAGATCAAATATCTCAATGATACAATAGAGCAATTTAGGTACTCCTTCTTATGTTCTATATCAAATGGTGGATACACACTGCAGGGAATTTGGTGAAGTGGAAAGTGGAAGCAATTAGCAAGCCTTAGGGCTACCTATTGGGTGAAAGATCAGAGAAGGAAATCCAACTCAATTTTATATCACACCCTGAAACAACAACAAAAAAGAAATCTGAAAGACTTCCACATCTTGTTCTTGAGAAATTAGATAATGATAACATAAAGGTTCATATTAGAATAAATTATAATTATACGTCATGCTTGTGATTATATCTTGATTAATTTATAATGATGTTATTCTGAGTTCATCTTTCTTGACTGAGAATAACTGGAATACTGTTGCAAGCAGTTGCTTGAAGGCTGGCGACATATATTTGTTATTGTCAACAAACCCCACGAAAAGACAAAAAACCAACCATAATTTTGCCCATCTCTCAATGCTTTCTGACCACCCCACCAGCCTTCTTGTGGCAACACAGCTCCAAAACAATTAATTCCTGCTAAAAAAAATTAGATCTTTAAAAACGGTGGCAGTGCGGGACATAGATGTTTTTTAATAGTTTTCGGACAAAACTGGAGACGATACTTATTAGTAGAATCAATTGTTGGTTTTGGTTTTTTTGTGGAATTTGATGATGTTAAGAAAACATAGATTAGATTTACTAGACTATACTATACTTAGGCTTTGAACTATGGTTTATCAAAACTTTGGAGGCTGTGTCCTGATATAGTGCCCTATGGTTATCAGGAGAGGATGTAGTCCTGACACGCTCTGTTCTCGCCTGTAAGCAAGGAACGTCACACAAACTCCACAGATCTCTGAATTGAAGGTTCCCTTGCTTCTCAGCACACATTCTCTAGTCCTGGTCGGTAAATCACCTCAGTACTCTATTCCCTGTTGTCAAACTGGTCTTTATCAGTCTCTGAGGCTGTGTTCACTGGGAGGCTGCTGAGCCCGGTTTCACTGCCCATGTGCCTGACTCTGGTTCTGGTGCCTATTCCCCACTTGGTCCTCCCTGCTCAGTGCCTGAAAACTTCCGACTCCCAGTAGTCTGAAGTTCTTGTGCTAGCACAAACACTCCCCTGATGTTACTCTGAACTCCCAGTTATTGCAGAGTCAGCTAATAGGATTGCTAGCTGCACAGCTAACTGAGCTAACTATCAGCCAATGTGCCTAAACTGTTAGCTTGACAACCTGTCCGTCTGAAGTTAATGCTATTTTAAGCGCATATCTCTGCATACTTCCTGTTATGTGCACTGATACCATTTTAAATTGACAAATTTCAGCAGAACTTAGATTGAGGTTTTGACTTAAGGTTGGGCTATTCTAAAACCAAACTAGTTTGTACAATGTGTGATCCACAACACCACATCCGAAGGTGCTTTTAGTTGTTCCAAACAATAAACGCAAAGGCAGGCTGAGAAGCCTGTCATAATGAGAATCCTAATTATTCAAATATCGCTGCTTAACTTCGCACATTAGGCCAATCACTGCATAAAGTGTGGGTGCTTGTTCAAATGTTGGTTTTGGACAGACGCAGCCCCCCTAATATTTCTGATGAATGGTTTCTGGTACTGTTCTACCATCTCAGCACTTTTATGGAAGCATACTGATGCCTTTATAATACATCTGAATGAGATTGGAGAAGCAGTCAGACAGGCCATTCTACCTCACTTGCAAGAAGCAAAAACCTGAAGTAGCACACTTGTAAAAAAAATATCTTCAATTTAATTTCAGATATCATTCTTGCGATTCTCTGTGATATTTATTGACCTGCCTTTTGTCTTTAGCTACATGGGCTTCCTGATGCTCACCGCCTGCAGGACATTCTGCAAATGCCATCACTGCCTTTCCAACCAAAATATATGATGAGAGAGACACAGCGAAACACAAAGACTATAAAAGAACAGTAGCCAGTCTTATGAAAGTGTTTCCTCAGCAGTTTTATAAAAGCTCCTGTTTATGAGCAATCACTCAGAAGATGTTTTTTATTTCTCTGCTGTTTCTTTTGTTTGTTCAGCCTCCGTCGTATTGCCTCCAGCCATTCTTCCCCAGCCACAGTACAAGTCTGTTTACCCTTCAGAGGAGTCAAAGATACTCTGAAGTCTAATTTGCAGATTCCAGCGCAAATGATATGGTGCCTGTGAAAGAACAAAAATTTGCTAAAACTGAGAGAAATGATTCTCTCTCCCTGTCGTTCTCTCTCTCCTTCTCTCTGATTATCTCTCTGCCATGATGTTGTGTTTATGGCGTCTGTTACAAAATACAGAGCTGATGAATGATTGATGAAACCCTGACCAGTGAGACATAAAATCTCATTCTCGCTGGCACAGCATGAACAAACACAAGCAAACTAAAGGAAAGTAAGCAACTGAGTGCATTTCGAAACATCTCTCAGAGCAATTAATAACAGAGAGCATTCTGGGTAAGCCATGTCTAGACAAACACTCACAACATGACAAACTGGCAGCAGATTGGAGCTTCAGTTATGTAAACAGGAGGCAGAAATAATCTCATTTGTTCAGGGAAAACAGCAAAGGAGCCAGGTTTTTATAGTATAAATTAGGAAATGATCCTCCATTAGTAGGACAAAGACACACTATGGCTAAGATTAAGGAAGTCAAAGGTTTGGATGTATGTTTGGATTGTCTCTATGGTTAAAAGAAACATTAACTTTACAAGACAAGACAAGTATTTTTGGGGCATTTCTTGCCTTTCAGAGAAAGAAAAAGGGAATGAAATGCACAAAGGTCCACTGCCAGACATGAATTGGGAAAGTTGCAATCACATCATGGTCAGGGTCTTAAACCTGTTTACCAAAAATTATATACAGTATACGCAGGGCACCAGCGACTGGTGTACTGGACCTCATCATTACGTGGTTAACATTGTGAAACGGTCGCAGTTTGGTTAGGTTTATGAAAAGATCATGGTTTGGTTTTAAATAAATATGTTAGTTACGTAACTTAAAGATCCGAACAGGGAGAGAAACTACGTTGGTCGCTAAAATCTGGCCTTATCTGGAGTCAGTTTTTTGTTTTTCCGTTCTGGGTGAGTGTAGAAACACGATGGTTCAACATGCAGCAGTGTGGAGTCCACCCCAACCTCCTCCTAACATGGACTTTATCGCTCTTTTATGTGACTTCCTCCTTTGCTCCTGTCATAATTACTACAGCCACTAGAGCAGCCTAACAATAATATACCAAATCGAATTCAAATCTGGTTATCGGTCGATTTAAATATGCACCTGTAACTGTGTGTGTGGCTGACTTTATCATCTATCAATAATAAAATGACTAATCTGGACAATTGCAGGGTGTTTTTTATTCCTTCCAGCCTGTGTTGAAATATTAATCACAGAGTGTCTCCTCTGTCCATCTGCACACAGTGAAGTCTTTGCTGCCCTTCCTGAGTGAAGCAGGTTTACTGTCATTCTCAAAAAGAGGTTTTCCAATCTGACTTCTCCTCAAAGAAAGGAAACACAAAAAATGTTCTCAGACAAATTATGTTAATTTGTTTTGCCAATTACATGTTTATGGGAAACGTAGTAGAGGACCTGCTCTCTTTAGATAAACACATCCCATTCTAAAATAACAAGTAATAAGAAACAATTCTTATTTTCAGGTTATTAAACAAACATATCTATGAATATTATATGACATTTCTGCCAATAGATCCTCCTATCCACACTGGACCCTTAAATGAATACTGATGGCTATTATTTGGTTTGAAGAACACAAATACAAGAACTCCTAACATTTACTGTCTGTCTAGCTTCAGCTCTTAAATAGTACACCTTAATGTGTGTTCATGTATGCAGGCCTCAGTGAATGTGTGTGTGTGTGTGTGTGTATAGTAACCAGACTGCACATCTGTTAAACTGTAACAGACACCGGTGAGTGTTGAAATCAGCCAGACTGCCCTCCTAATCTTTCTGTGCTTCCTGTGGTACACAGTTCAGGGTAAAAAAAAAACCATAGTCTTATGTAACTGTGCCACCTTAAATACCTACAGTAATGTCTTCTTTCATTATTTGTTTATGATTAATTCCAGCCTGTCCTTACCAGAAAAACAACCGTATAGAGCGTATAGCAACGGCTTATTCCAGCCTATTTGAACGTTTATTGTGGGTCTAGTGGCTGTAGTTATTGACGGGAGCAAATGAGGGAGTCGGGGGACATAGGGAGGTCGGGGAGGATGGATAGGTCAAACACAAAACCAACAATCTGCTTATTTTATGTACATTTACATTAACTTACTTCACGTAGCTACATAACTTCAGTCGCGTAACTAATGTACTTATTTTAACCCAAAACATGATATTTTCCTCAACCAAACCAAGTAGTTTTGTTGTCTAAACCTACCCAACTGCAAGGTTAACCACGTGACGACGAATATCCGGTACGATGAAGGCTCGTCATTGATTAGTCACTAGTCGGAGTCATTAGTCGGAGATCCACCTACTTACCAATCATCTGTGGATTTCTCTGCTTTAATGGCGCCGCTGCTAACAAACATACGCCCCTTACTTCAAGGACGCGCCTTACCTGCGATAATGCTCTACCCTCTTCCTCCTCTGCAGTGAAACAAACTGGAGACATAGTTAAAAAGGATGCCCAGAGCAAAGTTATATCCATACTTCTAAATGCCCTAAATGCCCTAAATGCCGCCCAAAGGACTTCGGCAATGTTTTGCTGTTGTTTTTTAAACTCTCTGTTTCCACCTTGTTTTAGGAACAAATGCTGTGAGATTCCCCTCAGTCTCCATTAAACGAAGCGTTCAGAGACTCACTTGTGAGTCTAGTCGCTGGTACTCTCCACTTTTCATATGTCATTGCCAGTCGACCTTTTCAGTTGTTTAGGTATGAGGACGCGTTGCGGAAGGGCACACTTGCACATTTGAGTGTGTGTTTTCAGTCTGTGTTTATGGCAGGAGCAGCATGCTTCAGCAGATGGAGACAGAAAAGCTGAGAAACCTAATAATGAAAGTAACTTTTGTTCTCTGCTGAATTAAGTATCCACAGTTTTTCCTCAGCTTTTTCTTATTCTCTGTGGTGGATGCCAACCGAGGATAAAGGCATTACAGTGTTGTCATTCTTCTGGTCTCACACACACACACACACAAACACAGACTCCATCGTGCTGTAAAGGATTGAATAGAAACCATAGAAATACAGAAAACAAAGGCAGAAAAAGCTTGGCTGACAAGAACCACAATCACCATCGTCTCCACACAACACAAATGGAAACCAGATGCTGAATGTATATGGTATAATAATGACAGGATCTCTGTATGAAAAACAGAAAAAAAAAAAGTGTGTTGCCGTTATGGCAGCCATTCAGGATGTAATTTACTGCTTTATTTTTAATGAGTGGAATAGCTGGGCTTGTGTGCTGTGTTGCAATTGAGCCCAAACTCTGTTTAGAACAAAGAGGTGATGACTTTCTAATCAGTCCCAGTCAGCACTTTGATTCGAACTGGATGTGTAGTTGCCTGGACGTTTATGTAGTGATTTGATTCAATGTTCTGCAATGTTCTTAAATCCAACGACATGAAGGTTGCAGCTTGACATTTCATTACCTTATAAGTAGAACACACAACACTTAAAGTTTGTTCTGTGGGTGGTTCTAAAGGAGCAGTAGTAAAATTAACAGTTTATCCCTGTTGGAGCATATGTGTGCTCAGCAAATGTCTTTACTGCTAAATGAACACTTGGCTTGGCTTGAGGATGACACAAGAGCTCACAGAGTGTCAAAAGTTGAGAGAGTGCGAATGCTCTCAGTGAGTTTCATGGCAATCTGCCCATTAGATTTTGAGATATCTTGTACACAAGTGGGAATTTTGGAATCATGGCAGCACTGGGGGAAATGTCAAGGGTGACCAAGAACATTAGATTTCAACAGCAACCTATACACTGAAATCCAGCCATTGTTTTTAAGATACCTTGTCTTGAAGTGTTAACGTCGACGGGAAATTTTCACAAAGGCATCAACCATCCTCTAAAGACCATGATTTTTATGGTATTCAGGCCAGTTGCTGAAATGTCTCTAAAAGGACGTGTTAAACAGACCGATGACCTGACCAATGGCAGAAAGTTTTACTCTAGTACTGTACCTGTCATTTCAGCCAATCTGATCAATGCAACCAACCTAAATTAATATTTTTATCTGCAGAACCAGTAAAATATGATACATTATTGTAGATTAAAAAACGCATTTATACTGGAACCTTTGCACATTTCTGCACAAACTACTGTACTTTTTTCAATGTAATTAATTTCTCTTACTATGTTTGTTGTGGCACCAGAATACCAAGGTAAAGTCCTTGTTTGTGACTTTGTAATAAACCTGATTCTGACTGAGGTATGATATTGCCATTTACTTCCTTTGACAAGATTCATAATACAACATTTTTGTTATTGCTAATTACCACGTATAAAATAATATAAAGAAGGTTGTCAGTAAATATAACAAGCTACAATTGGCCCTTCCATCCAACTTCAACGATCACAACATCAACCCATAACTTCCTCATCTTTCCTCAGGCCATCATGTGGCATGTTATGGCAGTTTTAGCACCTCAAACTGCTGGGTGGAGCTGTTTGGCTAAACGTCAAATTCAGTTAATTAAAATCAACCTGGGAGGCCCTCTGCTGTAAACCAAAAAAGGCAACTATTAACCTAAAGCAGAGAATAGAGCCTGAATCCTGTGTGGGGATTTATGGACACGACGGGACATTGGCGACATGCTCTGTGGGAGCAGGACCTTTGCATGGGGCCAAATGATACGTCCATAACCCTACACACACAAACACACACACACACACACACACACACACCTAATGTCATGTTGGAGGCAACATTGTGTACAGTGTGTGCGCATCTAGTCACAGCCAAATAACTACACCGCAGTGGAGTAGATTGTGGGGCTGATAACTAAATTGCTGGGCATGTTGATGCATAATGCTATATTGAGCAATTCTTTAACCGTAGCGTAGACCAAGTTAATCCATGTCGGCTGCATACAAGTGCATAGTAGTACATTTAGTCCCCTGAATTATTGTGACAGTGTACTTTTGGCAGATCTTCCCACACGCTTTTCTGTGCCATACACCGCTTGCAAAATAAATACTTGACACTAATCATAAATGAGTGTACTTAGAGTTTTACAGTAGACCCGAGAGTCTCCTCCAGCTGTAATAAAACCTGGACCCAAAGCCACAGAGCCTCTGTGTAAAATGCTCCTCAGTGCTGCAGCCTATTTACTGTCTCATTCATCTTGACCTACTGTGCAACATTCACATATTTAGTGTTCACTGCTGAGGCCATTTTGCCCTTAAGAACATGCTTTTATGAGGATTGTACACTTTATACACACCGTTGCCTCAGTTAAATAATGCTGTTAAACTGGAACTGTAAATACAGTGAGGCCCTTATTTGAATACACAGTACGTATACACATATGTATATACTGAATGGGCGGGTGGGATGTAAAAAATTCTCATGCTAACGAAACATCTATACTTAACTATCCAAAAATCGAATGCGCAAAGTCCTTTTTCAAGGCAGCCCTTTTGACATAAAATAGTAGGATAAACAGAGGTATTAATTAACCTTTTGTTCCATTTAGTGTAGCAGAGCCTTTCCAGACAGCCAACATGCACAATATCAGCCCCCTGACTTTGTTTGACCTGAATGGAATGAAACCTTCAGTACACCTGTGTTCGGTAACACCTGTCTTTTCTCTACTTTTTCATGTCAAAATGGCTGCTGTGAAAAAGGCCTATTGACTTTACCCAGAGCACTTAACTCATCACTGCTATTCACCCTCCTTGAGATCTTCAGTTGTTCTGACCCAGTCATCTAGCCATCACAATGTGGCCCTTGTGAAAGACGCTCAGATCCTCACACTGCCCATTTTCCTGCTTCTACACATCAACTTGAGAACAAACATTTCATTGCCTGATATACCCAGCCACTGACAGGAGCCACAGTAACCAGTTAATCAGTGTTATTCACTTCAGCTATAATAATATAATAATGTTATGTCCGATCGGTGTGTGTTATGCCGATGCTGCTTGTATCATGACTGTTTTTTCCGACTGTGTCACTAAACAGCATGCGTCTGTTTGTGGTGTGTTTCCAGATGGATGTAAGCAGTGTGATGGAAACAGAGAATAAGCAGTGGTGGAGGAAGCTCTTTGGGAGTGTGAATCAGCAATCAGCTATCTTTAAG
>NW_023339707.1:4065390-4081159 GCF_004916995.1 Morone saxatilis | reverse complement strand
TAATTGTTTCAGCTGTACTTGTATTTTCAAATATTGAACATCTTACAAATTGTAAAAATAATAACAAAGCAAATATGGATGAAATACTGACAGAGTGGAGAAACAAAATGAGAAGTTTTTTTTCATGGATCTGTAAGATGACTAAGACATGAGAATTCTTTTGTATCAGACACAAGAAATAATTCAATCTGATGAGGTAAAACCAAAACGTGTGAGATTAGATGAAACAGTATAAGAATATAAATGCAGTTCAATTAGAATTGAAGTAAAATTAAATAAGATTCTGTTTTGTGGAGTAAATAAGTGGCCTAACAAGGAGATGAAATGAGATGAAATGAATTTAAGTGAGATAAAGTGATGAATATATGTGAAACATAATAATATATTGTATTAATGTTAATATATGTAATGATACAGTAAGATAAAGTTAGGATGTCATCTGTAAAGTGCTAAAAGAATATGCACACTCACAACATGCAATTTCCTGTACCATATCTGAATATGATTCATATGTCCACTGTGTGTTGGCGGGTTTTTATATGGAAACATTTTCTTTGTTTCATTAGTAATTGGCTGCATCTCCCTGCAGCCTGGCCCGAGTCCTGCTCTCTTTCTGGCTGCATGACAGTGTCACTGACCTGGTGGAAACACTGCTCAGCCTGCCAGCCGGACCACAAACACACAGACACACACAGTACACATGCATGGACACACTTTCTCTCACACACGTGCTTAAATACAGATCAGACTTTATCAGATGACTGTCAGTACCTTGGCCAGCGCTCTGTCAGGTCATCATCACCTCACTCACACTGACACTGACACACACACACACACAGCTTGATGGTCATATAGTTCACTACTAGGAATAGACCCCTTGTGTATAAGCCAACAGTTATATCAAATGAAAAAGAAAGATAAATTGTTTATTTTGGTAGATTTTTTTAACTTTTATTATTGATTATTATTATCATTGATTGTAGTGTAAAAGCACTTTGAATGGTCGGAAGACTACAAAGGCGCTATACAAGTATAGTCCATTTACCATTATAATAATCTTACCAAGTAGAAATATTTTTCTGAAAAGTGAATCTACAAAATGCATTACATATCATATTTTCCCTTGTTGTAGCCCCTTTACCACAAAGTAAGTAGTTGCACAGTCTAAAGTAAACTTGACCATAGTTGTGAGTATAAAAGCTGTGGTGTGTCTAATCAATCAGACACACTGACATTAAGGTTTCCCCACCCAAATATCAATATAAAGACTAATACAGTTGTTAAATTGTGGAAAACATTCAAGTCACAGCATTTATTTAGTTTGTATGTATGCCTTAATCATGGGAGACGAAGGCATTAAAAATAATTCCAGACTCTGTACAGAGTCAAAATAATGGTAGAATAAAAATATATCCTATTCCAGGGACCTTTAACTTAGAGGAGAGCATCCTGGAAAGTCCTCCAACCTCATGTGGCCTAGGAATGCCTCAGGATCTCCCAGGAAGAGCTACAGGTTGTGGCTGCGGAAGAGGATGTCTGGGCTACCTTGTTAAGCCTGCTGCAGGTGGATTCACAAAATCCTGGACAGAAATATTTTGATCTTACATAAGCTTATTGAAATCTGTTTCTGAGTAATGTGGAGTACAGGGGTGTACAAAGGAAATAACTCCAGCTCCCTCAGCTGACTGACTTCCTCACTGAGTGTCTTTAAATCTCACTGCCGCCCAGTAAACATGGCAGTGCTTATTTACCTGCCACAGTCACAGGTTGCTCCTGGTTGGGCTATGAGAACTGACTAAATTTGAGATCCAAATAATGACCTTCATTATATCATTTCAAATAATTTCCCTCCATTTGGGGCCAAATGACTACCAATAAACACCTCAATTATGGCCCGTCCACCCATGGGGCGCAGCCAACCACAAGAGTCTCCTTACAAATCGCTCTTTGGTTGTACGGGTGTGGTCGCGCACTTAGCCAGGCGGACTGTCGAAGAGACCATTGGACGTTTTCACTCTTTTAACTGTCATTTGGTTGAGTAGTGAAAAAAAGAGGTTTAAGCTGTGTCAAAAAATAGTATAGTGTTTGGAACATAAACAGGTTGATGGCACGATAGGATCATAGCATTTGGGATAATTATAGGCCTACAGAAAAGTTGAACACATTTTTTACTTTTATGCAGCCTGAAAACACGTACTTTAGAAAAACAAGGGTTGGGTAATCTTCTCTCATTTAAAGCGGCTACAATCAGTATTTTTATGTCATCAATAACAATATCACATTACCTTTGCCCATAGTGAAGCCACACATATTTATCACCTGCCTCTGCAGTTCCCATGAGCTCTACAGAGCTTTATGGTGTCTTTCAGCTCATTGTTTTGGTTTTCAGGCCAGTAACTTTTTTTTTAGTTCACTTTCACTGCATCATCATCAGGGTCATTTTGGGCTGTAGCAGTTTTCAGTGAAAAAGCTCTGAAAGCTCTGTATGTTACCTGCCCAGCACTAAACAGCAGACAGACACAGTTAGCGACTAGCTAGTAAACATCGTGGAGTATTTAGCAGCTAAAGGGCCAGAGATTTTTTTAAACAGAGCTAAAAGTAAAGTGAGTCATGGACTTTCATTCATCAGATGGATAGAAACATGATTGTAAATGAATATTAAAATTGCTGCCGTGTGAGCTAGATGTGTAAAATAGGTTACTGTTCTAACAAGTTCAGTATATCAGTTGTGTTTACAGCTTCTTTACGCTGCCCTCAAGTGGCAAAAAAAACTGTTATTGTAGGTTTAACATACTTCTTTTTTCAGCAGTTCATGTTGTGAATGCAGATAATGACACACTCGATTTCCCTGTTTTTAATGCATTGTTTACCTCTTCAGTCCCACTGTTCATGAATGTTAGTGCATGTGAGTCTCTCCATGTGAAACTGTTGACTTTGAGGAAAACAACGGAAACTGATGTTTTCCCAACTTTCTCTATGAATTACGGATTAATTTAGACCAAAGCAGAGTTAGTGATTGCTGGAACAGTGAAAAGACTAACAAAGACAGTTTTGGTGACTTTTATTTTGTTTCTGTCCACTTTGAGTTAAGTTACGATGTTGCAATGATGTGCAAGGTAAAATTTGCATTCTTGTCTATGAAGTCTGGTGGCGAGAGATAGCAACATTACTACAGGCTGTTTCTAGTTTAAACAAAAAGTCTATCTCTGTAGGGATCCTTTCCATAATGTTGTCAGATGTTAGAATAACAGCCTGTCAGTGGAAAAAAAGTTTGAAGTGTGTTTTCCGATTATCAGCGAAGTAAAATCACTGGTTTTGTACCATTACATGATACGACCAATATACATGAAAGAGCAAATCAGTAGGTAGCAATAAAACAGCTTCAACTACAGACATTCAAACAGATGAAATTTAACAGACAAGTGATTGACAAGTAATTTCTTAAGGCCACAGCGAAGAGAATTTAGTGACAGAGAACTCAAAGCATGTTTTATAAAAAAGAAAGTTTAAAAAAAATTAAGCCTGATCCAGAGGGGACAGCAAAGACAGATTAAAGAAGATAACAGAGCAAGCAATTAAAAATATGGAAGAAGCTTTCCATGTCTTTGATGTTGCTTTGATGAGAATGAGATGTTAGCGTATTTTTAGTCAGAGGCAGCTTGCCATTGCTTATTAGTATGATTCACTCATCACATGTTGTTGTTGCCCTGGGCTGTTTCACACATTTCTTTACAAAAAGTGAGCAAACTTTAATAACTGCTACTATCTAGCATATATGCTTTTCTACTTTGACAGCTCACTGTACGTGTCTTACTGTCATGCTACTTAATCAGGAACTACAGCACGTCAGCACTTGTTGTGTTTTTTTCTCTCAATCCGTAGAGAAGCACATCATCCACCCTTTTAAGTTAAGACATGGAAATTACAAAAAGTGTTTTTTCACAGAGAAAGGGAGAGAGGGTGTCAGTAATGTCACAGACTGTCCTTATGAAACTCTTAATTATGCCCAGTGGTTCTCACACTGTGGTGGTGGGGGCCTCACTGGTGGGGAGTAGAGCCTCTGCAGGTGGGGCGTGGATGATGTTATTGTGCTTGGATCCTTTCCTATTAATTTTGGTTCCTTTAATTATTGATAAAAAACTATGGGGAGTGAGGCTTCTGAAGGGCCACAAAAAGTTTAAGAACCAGTGGTGAAAAAGGACACCAGCTTGCAGAAAGTGTGTGATGGATTTATTGCACCGTAAAAATAGCTTAGTCACCCTAGAGGGAACTGGAAGGGCACCTTACACTGTAAAACCGGATAAGTTAATTAAACTTAAAATAAAAGTGTTGCCGCTGATTACATCAATTTTAATTAAAGATAACTTAATTTTGTAAGTTAAAAAAACATTCTTCTTCAGTAATTTTAAGTGACAATTATTTAATTTTGTAATTTATTTTGTACCTAGTAAAAAAGTACTTAATCAGGAATGTTTTTTTAACTTACTTAACTAAGTTAGTGTCACTTAAAATTACAAGTAAAAGCTGCTTAGTCAAGAATATTACTTACATAAATAAAATACAGTACAAAATGTTGTAATCCGATTCAACAATATTTCGCATTGCAGTGTAGGGGGCACTTTATAATGTTTTATATACCATAGGGGCATCTAAGAGGGCACTTTTGCGCAAACCAACAGTTTCCATTTCTAGTCTTTTGCTGAATTCTGTATCATCAGAAGGAATGATACATTGTGTGTAAACTAATTCAGCCACAGAGATCTTTCTGTAGAGTTAATCCAGAGTCAGACACTGCAGAGCAATCACACTATTTTTTGCTTTTGTGTCTCATGGTGGCTTAGTGGTATAAAGTGGCAGCATTTCTGGGGTCTAAATAAAGACATGAGGGGGGAAGGCACTTTTCCTGTCCTGACATTTCTGGAGAGCCAAATTGTTCAGGAAACTAGTGCTAAATTTCAATGTAACTCCAGTGAGTTACAGTAAAAGACTGGGAGGTAATTTGAGTAGTGTAACAAAGTCAACCAGATGAGATCTATTAGGTAAAACGCTCCCTTCCTTTTACCCCCCACGTGTGTGTGTGTGTGTTTGTGTGTAGAAATATACTGCCTACTGAGAATTTAACCCACCACCACACACGTATGAAGACACAGCTCTCTCTCTTTGTCCCCACAAACACAAACACACACACACGCAGGGAAAGTAAACTTCCCAAGGTGTTCTATGAAAGAGGCTTGTGTTTTGACTTCATTTTCCACCACACTCTGTGGACTCAGTGAACACAAGCCAGCACTCATGGAAACAAGTAACGCCAGGAACTTGAAGGGAAAATCTACCCAAATACCTGATTTTGCAATACTTCACTGATCCCTGTAGGATAATTATCTTCTCTCTTGTCCCCCTCCGCATGGACATCAGAGGTCAGCTACAGAAAGCATACCTGCAGCTGACGGGAATAAAGTGCATTAAGTCACATTAAAGTAGACATGTTATAGTCAAAACTATATTTGCGACATGTTTTGGTGCTGCACCACAGGTTTATTTGAGGTTCTGTATCATGTTGGTTCTTAATGTTATTCCAGTGTAAACAAGTAAGATCCAGATGTGTGTAAAACTCATCCTCTGTGATATCAACATCTAATCCACTGCCAGTAGAGCAGCTCTGCAATAGATGGATCTAGTGGTAAAATGTTACTAAAATGAAACAAACATGTTTATACAGCTTCAGGTGAGGTGGGGGGTGAAAATAAATACGTCTTAAAGTGATTTCAAGTGTTTGTTGTCCCTGCTCTGCCACTTCTCTCCTTCTCTTCTGCCCTTGAGGATTTCTGTCGTAAAACTCACTGACTGCAGCCTTGTGTGTGCCATTGGACACACACAGACAGAAGTAGTGCTCAAGATGTGTAGATCTGGGGAGCAAATTTGATGAAATTGCAGATTTTCTGAAGAATAATGTGCATCAACACCCCACCGGTGTATGTAATGGTACACATAAACAATATGCATATATGAGTGTTTTCGCAAGCATATAGCTCCATATAATGGTGTAGACACACTGGATCTGTTGAAAAGTCGACAGATCCTATTTTCTATGGAGAGCCCACCGGGAGTGGTGCATGATGGATACACATGACCATTCACCATATCTGAATTTGCATAAAAACTTCTCTTCAACTTTAAGCAAATGAAGTATGTCCAGCGTAACCCAGTAGGCAAACTGTGTGAATCAAGATTCTGTTGCTAAATAAATTCTTGTCTAAATATTGTCTGAAAGTGTTTAGCCATAATATAGAAAAGTTTTTGGGCCTGCGGCCATATTGAAAGCAGTAGGTCCAAAACCAAGGACCGGCCAATTAGCAGTTTCATCACCCACCACCTAGAGTGTTCAGCGGTCTGGTGCATGCAAATGTGTTCTTGCTGGATTCTTTGCATCTGCACCATAACATAAATATGGGATACCACCACTGCACCAAAAAAGCTGAAGTTAGTTCACATTGGACAGGGTAACGTTACTGTACCTCCATTAAACTGCAACATTCACGGCCATAAAAAAAGATCTTGCTGAAAGGTGACAAGTTTGCAGGTATGTACTTGCAATTGTAATATGACATCAACACTGGAAAAAAAACCTGAATATCAGAGGGGAACATGTATTTTCCCAAAACCTGTGGCCTTTTTTCAGGATCTTTAAAAGAAAGTTATAAATTGAATCCTTTATAGGAGAGATTTTGTCCTGAGGAGAAAACTGTACTTGCGGTGCACCATACATGACTGACGCTTAGCCTGACAGACGTTAGTTTGTGTTAGAACATGCTAGACGAAACCAGATGATGAAAGCTATTATAGGTTTACTTAAAAGGTCTCCTGTTGCGTGGAGGTGTGTGTATGCGTCTGCATATTTGTGTGTACTTGTATACTTTGTCAGTGTTTGTGTGTGCTTACGAATCATAAGAGTGTGTATGAGCTTGGTTAAAAAGTCTCCTGCCGGGTGCACGTGTGTGTGTGAGATTGAATGTGTGTCACACATCCCTCCATCTGCACAACAGCAGACACAGCGCTAGCAAACAGCATTTTTTCTCCACCCCTCGCTGTGAATTCCTTACATTCACAAGACCTGAGGGCAACTCGGAACGAGAGCGCCCGGCACAAGTGTGTTATGTTTCCCTAGCTCTCCGTTTTACAGCGCTCTGCTGTACCTTTCAAAGTGTGTGTGTGTGTGTGCCTCTAATTCATGGCTTCTTTTCCTAAAGTGCTGTTGGAGTGAGTGTAAATAAGTATAATGTAGCCGCAGAGCTCCTATGCAGCCGTAAATAACGTGTGGTAAAAGGTGGCAAAGGTGGGAGGGCGGTGAAAGTATTGCTTTTTATATGACTCCCATGTGCAGGAGTATGCATATATATGTATGCCAAGCCACACACACACACACACTGTACACATACACATGATTGCATAAAAGAACGAAAGTGTGTGTGTGTGTTGAGGTTAGGAATACTTGCTCTCACTGTGGCTACCTGACACACAGCAGGTACATGCTGACAACATTAACCTTCCCTGCAACCCTCTAACAACCCAAATTTCCTTAAAAATTAACTTATTTCATCTTCTTCTCTCTAATGTTCCCATGTACTTTATCTCCTTTCTTAAAGTCAGTCTTTACTCTTTCTTTCTATATGATAAGGGATAAGGGGGAAAAACAACAAGTTAACAAACCCATGCCATTATTTTTATCACTGTAGTTAGGGGCATAAGAAAATACTGATACAAATCAAAAGTTTTGTTAGCCCCCGATGCATTGCATGAAGAAACACAGAGCTCAGCAGAGTGGAGGAAGGAGACAACAGAGAGAGTTGGCGATGGAGTAAAAGCACCTGTCAATCAAATCAATAAAGGTCAATATAGCCAGTACAATCTTGTATCGATTCTCAAAAACACTTTATTGCCAATACACAGTGCTACATTCCCTCTTTCAGTGTGAGAATACAGAAAGAGAAAAAGACAGAGCCCCATCTGTGACCTACATTACTTTGTGAAATGATTACTTTGTCACATATCCTGGCTGCCTTACCTCCGCACACCTGACCAATCGAAGTTGTTGTGCGTGTCTCAGATAATAACATAAACTGATGGATGCAGCCTGCACTATTCCAGCATCAGAAAGATTAGAGTGGTAGGGCATACTGGCGCCTGAACACTAGTGATGCTTTCAAAATATGTAATCCATTTATTCAAAGGTCAGAGAAATAACAGTCTGCCTGGTTGGAGAATGTTTAGTTTTGGAGACTGTGACTGAAACACATTAAAACGTATTTTTCTCCGACTATCTGCCTCTTTCTTTTCCTGGAAAAACAAATCAAAAGGCAGCAAATGACCTCTGGCAACAGGGTCAGGCTCAACTTACATGATGCCTCAGTTTCATATTCATGCGTCATTGGTTTAATTAGGCTTCCCAAACAATGGCCCTCAGGCAAAACTCAGTTCTGTCTAACATTCTTTTTTGTTTGTGATGTTTGTGTGATAATGCTTTGCCTTTGGTATGTTTATGACATATCCAAATTATATATCAGAGGAATAATATCAAATAACCTATTTAATTCAAGGCACAGGACTAAATATATCCATATTTCTTTAACAACAGAATGATTCAACCTAAGATGCTCCCTGTGTTCTTTTGAACATACTTCCTAATTTCTATTGTTAATGTTTTTATTATTTCCACTTTGAAGACTATTTTTAAGGTTATTTTAGATGAGTGCTTGAGAATTAATTTCAGTTTTAAAAAACAATTTAACCTTGAATCAGAAGAAAGAATCAAACTTTATTTTAAGAAAATAACAAAAGCATAGCCAGCCACTTCATCAATCATTTGAGCAGCCCAACCACACAAGAACATTAGTACTGGATGGTTCTTCTGAGCCCTGGATTATATTCACTAATATTTTTTCGAATTCTCCATTTCAACAACATCTGTATATGGCAACTTCTGTATGGTTATGATTATAGGAAGATTGTGGCTATGGCGAATGAGCTTTATTATTCAGATACGGTTGAGGTTAGGCAACTAAAGCACTAAAGCGCTTGGCAACTGTTAATTACAGATCTCAATAGATAAAGGGGAGACTCTTGACATACCACTCTGACCTAATATGTAATGGTTGCTGAGCTCTACTGCCAGGGAGCTTAACTGCTAGTTTATTTTTTTTTAAAAAAATAAATGGACTGGACACACTTCAATAGGAAGGATATTGCTTGATATTTGTCTGAACCACACAGTAAAGAATAAGGGAAAATTTTGTGTCAACAGAACTGTAATTTGTCAACAATAGACATGAAAGGATAAAGAAAAACACCACTTTAAAATGCCTTACTGCGTTATTGCCTTTTCTGTAAGGAGGATTATTAGTTTTCCAAGAACTGTTGTGTTACTGTATGCGCTTTTTTACCTTTTTACCTTCTTCTACAGTACAAGTAGACACGCTCGCAAACTGAAAACTAGCATGATGCCTTGCCGGTTGTAGACGTCTGTTGCAAGTCTTTTCTACATAAAGGGCACCTACTTGCATGGGCACTGATGAATGTGGGCATGGCACGTAAATTGTGAGATGCATATTTCGTCCAATATGGTAATTCCTGGGAAATGAATGGCTGGAGCAAAATTATTGGTAGAAATATTGGTAATTCTTCAGAACCCAAATGCCAATGGGTTTATAACATTCAATGGCAAACATGTTGAAATAATTTATTTCTATAATATCCATGCTTGGTAGCTATGGCGTGATTAAGGTTACGTAATTTATGGATAACCATATCTGGTCTCTTGAGTGAAGGTTTGACAAGCTTTGCACCCATCCACAAAACCGGACCTCTGTGCAGTTTAGTTGCTCTTTCGCTTCATTAAATGGAGGCACACTTCTACCTCCATTGGCACTAAACATTGGCATTTGACTGCCAAATGATATGTGACCTGCATCCCACGCTGACTATGAAATCTACACGTCAAAGTGTTTGTAACTGCTGAACGAGAAACCTTAGGGGCATTTAATGCTAATCCCTTTGCAACATTCAAACATTCATTTTTAATAGGCAGTGTATGAATAAGTGGAAAAGCAACAGAGAAAAACTGAAAATCACACGCTGGATCAGAAACACATTAAAAGGTGTCAGATGAAGCTTATTGCGTATGTGTTTGCAGTAATTGTTTTAAAAGAGGTTCACACGGGAGCGGGGGGATTTCTGCTCTATAGTGACAGTGACACAAGGACTGATAATACAATACAGGCGTGCTGGTAAACAAACATGTCTGTGCATGCATACACACATGCATTATGTACACTCATGGACCGGAACACAACCCACCCCCGCTCTCACACACTAATCCGCAAACTGGTCCCAGGGAGAGTTGCAGTTGCTGTTGAGGATAGATTATGGACAACATGGCCTTCCTCAGGGGATATGACTCATATTAGATACACAAATGATGAAGCCAGTGCTCACATTAACACATCACAGCCTTTAAGTGTTCGCCAGAACACTGGACAGTACTGTGTACTGGAGACACAGGATAGTGTCGGTACTAAACTTCTCTCTGAGACCACACACTAAACTGAGAAGTTTACTGTTTGGAGATGATGAAAACAAGAATGTCTGATTTTTTGAAGCTGTGAAAGGAGTAAAACTGACCTATTTAATCTTTCCAAACAAAAGTATAATCTCCTTAAGGTGAGTTAATAAAACATGTTTTCTCATTCAGAGAATAGTAAGGAGGGATATTAATAATTTTTTGACTGGTCACATTCATTCATAGAGTCTCAGAACAACAGCAGGCTTGTAATAAATCTCCTTGGTATCAGCTGTGAATGAATGACAGAGGTGAAGATGTCTAATAAAACCTGTTTACACAGTTCTTCCTTGGGCATAATACCTCGGTATTGTGACCTCATATATGCTCCATCATGTTGCTCAATAACGATTAAATCCTTTCCTTTGAAATTCATTACAATCATGGAAAACAGACTTCAGAGGGCATACTGTATTGCCTAATTTATTAAGCATCTACCCCTTGCTTAGTGTATATTAGCTGAGTAGAACTGTTGCTTGTCACAAAGCATTCTCCACTGAAACATCAACAACTCACGCCCTGTAGCCTTAAAAGTCCACACAAACTTTCTTCTAAACAAAATTTCTTAACCCACTACTGCAGCATAGGAAGACATGTTGACATGTCACAGTAGGAAAAGCACAGCAAATGATTAAATAATGATAATGAAACTGAAGAAGCTGAATTCCATTTAGCTTCTTCAGTTTCATTTGGTTTACTGTGACACTTGAATAGAACCATGATTAATGCTGTTTGTAATGTGCTTTTTCTACAATGACAAGTCAAAACCTCTGCTGCTCTATCTAGCAAAGACATGACTGGAATTTAAGCACAACGTTTAGAAAAACTATGACAAAGCAGTCGCTCATAGTGGACCCACAAGTTCATGGAGGAGTCGGTTGCCCTACAGAATCAGCCAGTTGGAAGGCCCTCTCTCTGAAATGACCTGTGGTTGGCCAAAATCTCCCATCATGGGCTAGATTTAAAGCCTGAAATCAGAGAGAGGAGGTGCAGAAATCTAGATTTCTCTCAGACCACTTGAATTACAATATGCTGAAAGGCTATTATGGTATTTTTGCCCAAATACGCCCTCAGGAGTTGATGGAGACCACGACAACTAAATGGAAAAAGGCATACTGGACTTAAATTTGCCATGTCACCAGAAACATGACAATAATGCTTATGCTATGTGTCATGTGTCATGCATTTTAAAATGATAATATTTTACATTATTTCACACTCACAGCCGCCAGGCAGGTAAATAGCTTTGAGCTGGCTTTCACTATTTTAAAGTAAAACTGCAATTTATGCTCCACAGTAATGCCACTGTATCACACCAGTTAAAAATGCTTTGAAAGTCTTTAGCTTGGGTCTGGTGGTCACGCTCCAATCCCAACCTCATGAGTGCCTGGCCTCTCTGGCCCTCTGCCCACCAACTCTTAGACAGCTAGAGGTGATTTTAATGAAGCAGAACAAACTGGCAGAGAGGGAGGGAGAAAAATGGGAAAAGTGATTGATTTCTCCTCACTACTTTGCCTTTGTTGAAAGTCAGTGGTAAAAGCCTAAAATGTAAAACATATGTCAATGCAGATGGATAGAAAAAGGAAGGAAAAAGAAATGTAAAGAAATAAGTAGAGACAGATAATGGTGACATATGTTTCTAAAAAATATTGAACAATGTAGAGGCAGGCATATATCCCAGAGTTTACCATTCTGTGGGGTGGGTGTTTGTCTGTGTGTGGGGGTCACCCTGCCTAAAAGAGCTGCAAACTATTTTATTAGTCTACATAGGTTGAGGTTTGTGTGACATGATGGTCTAAATATGGTTGTAGAGAGATTATACACTATAAAAACATTTGTTTTGACTGAACCAAAAAAAATGAGTTATGCCAACTTTTAAAGAAATTATCTTCAGAAAATGTATTACATTGAATTAGGGCAATTAGCCTTTCCTCTACAACCAAATGTATTTTTTTAATATATATACTTACTGAATAATTGGTAGCATAAACACAAGTTTTTTATGTTGATTAGGATACTTGTACTAATTTTTCCACATTATTTATGTCAACAAAACACATCAAAGTAATCTTTGCAACTTTTTAGGTTGATCTAAATCAATAAATTAG
Organism: Morone saxatilis; assembly: GCF_004916995.1. Classification (NCBI taxonomy): domain Eukaryota; kingdom Metazoa; phylum Chordata; class Actinopteri; family Moronidae; genus Morone; species Morone saxatilis. Next base: position 4,068,439 of record NW_023339707.1, on the reverse strand, counting down.
AAGTTTTATCTTGCAATCATGCATTAATTTAAATGGTGACAATAGGTCTACTGAATTACTTTTTAGAGTGTGTAAAACAACATTCAGAGGGAAGAGAAAATGTGGAAGGAGGACTTCTCTACAAGGTGAAGTTTGAGGGCTCGGCATGTTGCCTGAGGGAGATGAATGCTTAAACTGACAGTCCACTGCTTTGCATACAACACTGCTTTTTTACTCCTTTGACTTTGAACTGCAGGTTTCACTGACTGCACTTCTCTCCCAGTGCGTGGGTCTCAGTTGTCTCAGAGACAAATTGTCACTATGCTCATGGTATTCCATGTTTATGCTGGAGGGGCGAGTCAACAACATGCATTTCACAGTTTTTTGTAGTCCGCCGCTGAATCCCTCAAAGAAATATGACATGGAAAATCGAGAAGCAGGAAAGAAAGGAAGAAAAAATGAAAAAGAGACAGAAAAAGAAGCCTAAAGCATTAATAACATTAACCTTTTTTATTGCCAAAAGAGGCAAAATTTCTGGAATGTTAAAGGTTGCATATACAAAATTTACTTGACTAGATGTCGCACTAGAGCACAGCATCTCAGACCATCATAAAACTCATCAGAACTGTCTTTGTTAGTCTCTCCAACAATCACCAACTCTGGTTTGGTTGAAATAAATCCTTAATTCATCGATGTAGATGAGAAAAACAGCAGTTTTTCAGTCGCTCTACTCATTGCACATGAAGCAGACTGGCTATGTAAACAAACCACAGAAATAGCTGCGATAGCAACACAGGCAGAGGCAGTGGGTCGTCATTTTCTGCTCAGCATGTGTAGTTTGCTGTGATATTTATTTAAAATCTCATAACCTTTAAGTAAACCTATTTTCAGAAATATTTAGGTTGAAACTAATGTATATAATAATATATAATAATAACAATTACAATAAGTAAAACTATAATACTGACATGAGGGATTCTGCTTTTCAATGCAGAACTTTTACCTGTAATGGAGTGTTTTTATTTTGCAGGATCTGGATACTTGATCAGACACATCTGATCAACAGCAATGTGTTTTTCCAAACACAGCATCTTGGGATTAATCTACAGACCTCTCTATCAACAGTTTTCATTGGAGAGTACTTTCTACTGAAGTATGATTGCTACTAGTCTCAATGGAAACTTTGACAAACTTTTTTTGTTGAACAAGTAAGCCAAAACTTTTACTGAGGGCTGATGGTTATGTGGCTCCTGAAAATGGCTTGAACACTCTTCCCTCAGGCGATTTTCCATGTCTTAACTACGTAAGGTGTAATGCCATAATACATAGTCCTGTTTTTGATTGCAATCATTGTGTACATAACAAGCACATAATTTAAGATAAGCAGTGACCAGCTCAATGCTGAATAGACTTGGGAGCAGAGCCCAGGAGGATATGAGGAGTGGCAAACCTGTGTTTTGCCAACTGAGTCAAACTTGCAGTAAAGCTTTGAACTGCTGGTTGCAATCTTCTCAGACATGTACGAGACAGTTGTGCCAGGATGATCTTTGTAAATACTAACAATACGCATGCCAACTACATTCCAGCATGAAAAGGGAACCACAGAGTTCAAGCTGGTAATGAAAATGCCACAGGGAGATTCCTGTCAGATACAGTGGTTCCATCCTTACGAAGGTACTGTGTGTCTACTCATCGTGTAGTGTCTTGTGGGAATTATGTAAGACATGTGGGCTCTCTGCAACACATGAATAGCCAAATTGCTGGTGTGGACTCCATCTCCTCCTGCTGTCATAAACTTGGCCCTCAGTCGGCTGGTTAGCTTCCCATTGTTGACGTACAGAGAATTCTCATTCCTCCATGTGAGTGTTGGTGTGTGTGTGCACATGTAAATACTTAGCGACCTGCCCATTTTGTATGCCTGGTGTACAAAGTGTACAAGTGGGTGTGTTTTGGTTTCTGTTGAATGTGTCTTTTCATGTATGTGTGTGTGAGAGGCTTTCTCCTGCTTGCACCCATGTGTAAATGAAGGACCATTTACCAATCCCATTGTTGCAGTCTCATGAAATGAACTAACTGTGCTGGCATTTCGCTGGACCCAGGAGACCCATCTCAGCACACTGTATGGTTATGTGTGTGTGTGTGTGTGTGTGTGTGTGTGTGTGTGTGTGTGTATCAGTGCAGTTTGGACCATTAATAAACTGCCTAGCCAAGCAGAGGAGAAGAACACTGTGTGCCTGGGGTCTGGCCACCATATGTAAAACACTTTTTTAAAATAATGAAATGCATAGAAGTGACCTGCTTTAGGTGAAAAAGGTACGTATAACAAAAGTATAAAAACAAATGTTACATTTTTTACATTACTGTTGCTAGGCACCTTATTGTTTCCTGTAATTAATTAATATGGCAAATTATGTGGAAAGTGGAGAATAGAAAGATCTATTATATAGAATTAAAGCCACACTTAGCCTATTTTTTCACAAGATTGTGTGCTGAGCCTTTCTTTGATGACAAAGATTAAGTTAACAAGACCAACAGTCTACAACCAACCCTGTGGCTATACTTAGGCACAGCGGTGCTTTGAGCTCAATGCTAACATCAGTATGCTAATAGGCTCACACTGACAATGCTGACACGCTGATATTAGGCATGTATTGTGTTTTTCTGTATTCATTGTCTTAGTTAAGCATGTAAGCGTGCTAACATTTGTGAATTGGCACTAAACAAAGCAAGCTGAGGCTGTATTTGGTCATCAGCCAAAGTATTGGGCAGTTTCAACTAAATGATGGTACTAGATGAAAAGGTAAGGTATCAGCAAAGTTTTTGCAATTCATCCTGATAGGGGAAACCAATATCCATCTGTCCAATAGTTTTTGAGACACTTCATTCAAAGCTAGAAATATGAACCTTGTGGCGTTGCAAAAGTCAGTGGATCACCAGAGTCTGTACAATACCATGAATGACTGTACAAATTTTTTTCCAATCCATCCAGTAGATGGTTATATATTTCACTTAGGTTAAAGGTCCAATGTGTAACATGTCACTGAAAATAAGAATTGTTGTAGTTTTGTTA
>NW_023339707.1:4061610-4065290 GCF_004916995.1 Morone saxatilis | reverse complement strand
GTATAGAAATTCTCGCAACACTAGTCATGCTACATCATGTCTCTACTGGACGAGTCCACGCACACCTCACACCATAATCGCTGTAAATGCCTCTCGAGGCCACCCCAAATGTCACTGTACACGAAATCATCTTATAGCTACGAAAGTGTAGGTAACATCCGTTGGGGTGCAGTGATCACCCACTGCTGAAGGCCTGTCAGACCAAATAGGTTTGGTGGGAAACGCACTGATGCGCCAGCAACACACCCCCAGAGGATGACAGAGGCTTAATAGCTGTTAGCAGCTAGCTAGCATGCGTGGCCTAAAGAGGATCGACATGTGTATAATCTACCGGCCAGAGTCAGGGGCACACTCCAAAGATTTAATTTCTTTAGGAATTTTCTAGGTCTTAATACTATTTATCTAGATCAGTGTTTTTCAAACATTTTTCATTAATGTACCACCTTTGAAATATTTTATAATATAATACCACCTGACCAGAGCACAACATTGATAGAAAAAACGCTGCAATTAACAATTACATTGAATATTGAATATAAAATGTGTTTATCTGGCTTACATATATATTGTTATTGAATTATTTTAGGAATTATGCATGTCTGATATTTTGTTTTTAACTTTTGTTTTAATGTCATTGTACCCCCTGCATTACTCCAGGTATGCCTATTGCAAATCCCAATAACACCAGTATAGCGCAGCAACACAGACAAAACGCTAAGTCATAAATCCATTGCCCCAGTGCATGTGGGTAAGCCTTCAGATGATGTTGAAGTTCTCTGACACACTTATGTTGGGCAGCTCAGCTGAACCAGTTGTTCTACTTTAGCTGGACCTGTTCTGAACAGCAGCTAAGCTAGTCAGGCACTAATGACAGCAACAGACAATGTTTGCAGTTGTTTCTCCAGCTCAGGGAATGTGTCAAGAGAATAACTTCTAACAAATATAATTCATTCAAACTGACACATAGATGAGCTGGCGAGCCTCCACTGTCAGCCAATTGTCTGCTGAAGTTTGCCAGGGCAACCACACCATCCATAAATCTGTTTAGAAACACACACATATCTTGCCTGATGAAAAACATAGTCTTTCTTCAATATTCGTGCTAAGTCGTCTTGTACATCCATGGTTACAGCACAAACAAGAACTCCTTGTGGATAGTTCGGCATGTAATTGACATAAGCCTGTAATTGGAGGGAGTGAAAACCAAGCAAAACCAGCCTGGAGTTCAAATAGTTAATCAGAGTTTGTTTGCTGCAAATGCCTAAAGGGGGCTGAGACTCAACAACAAGATCTCGTTCACCTCTCACTCTGTAAACAAAACATAGTTGGAAAGTAGGAAAAGCTACTATTACACTTACACGAATGTATCTCTAGTGACTGCTTCCTTTCTAATCTCAATGGGGTCCTGAAGTCATTTGTGTGAATGTGGCCGTTTCTGCTATGTATAAATGAATGATGAATTGAACATGTCTAATGTGAATAACCTGGAGAATGTACCTGTCACTTATTAAAATCAAAATAAATCATGGGAACATTACAGTTACAGGAAAACAGATCAGATTAAGGAAAGCATATTAAATTATAGCTGATAGCCGGTAGAAGCAAAAAAAATTTCATCTTACTAAAACTGTGTTTTTTGGGTCTTACATTTTAACATATTGCTTTATTAGTACACTGCGTCATAATATGCATACTGTATATTAAATTAGGATCATGGTACCAGACTGTGATTTGATTCTGCCGTTGCATGTTCAAAGATGCTCAGTATGGCACTGTTAAGCAATCAATGTTTGATTAGTCATTTCTGATTTTTATTTGAACAAATACAACCCTCTCTTCAGTGCTCCTTCACAAGCTCAAGGCAAGAAACGTGTCCTTCTCTCCTACTCCTCCACTGTGATTGGATGGCTGTGTAAAAAGTAGGGCTTTTTATTGCCTAGAAGTTGATGACAAATCGTATTGTATCATAACCCCTGTATCGTGGGTTACGATATCAAAATATTGTGATATATCGTGATACTGTGATTAAGGTGATGTTGCAACTACAAAAAAAATTATTATAGAAAACTATCATAGTGTAATGAACACACCACAATCAGAAGAAAAAAAGAACAATGAGATATGCATTTGTATTTATGCATGTATGTATTTGTTTACATCCAACATCATCGCCCTCAGTTGACGTTTTCAACATCGCTATCTAGCATTTGGAGGCAGAGTCAGGCAGAGGCCAGGTAACCCGCAAAAACTGGCCAAAAACTATATTTATATCAATTCAAGGGTACAGGCATGGGTAAATATGAATTAAATGCTGTAAATGGTATTTTCTTACATCCAAAGTAAAAAGTGACAGTGACAAGCGCAGCCTTCTACCCAAAGCAGAAAAGTTTTCAAGTCCCAGCGCCAGCTAGAGTTAGTTGTTTACATTGCAACAGTGACAGACGAGAGAATTTGTTGCTAAGCTAACATGCAGAGAGGACTGATCTGCAAACTGTCAAGCAGGAATAAAACGACCTCTGCATATGTCTTCATAACTTTCAATTCTTGGAGGTCTGTCCACAGTTGGAAAGCCTCATTGATGTTAACAAACTTTATCGACCACTTTTCTGGGATAACATTGTGGCGTTCAGCATGTTTGCATGTGCCAGATTTACTGTCCCTCTCACTTGGATTAGAATGGCTGAGCCCACCTTTAAGTATGTCTTGGTATTTGGTTTCCAGTAATACAAGCAGTAAGCTGCAATTTTTTTCTTCTGTCAGAAAACCTTAGGCCCGCGGACATCAACAGAAGGACTCTCAAAGCTAAACCTGAGATGAGCAGCCAATAGAGTGTAGTTCAGATCCAGATGTGTTGAATTAAATCCCCCTGTTGCATCCCAGAATGCCTCTGAGACTGTGCTGGCTCATAAATCAATGTGATCTATATCCAGAACAGACACTGCACGGACAGACGCAACCTGCTTTTGCTTTTTGTTAGCTGCTACCTCTTTCTTAGCCACTACCTCTTTGCTTTTTACACAATGACTCAGCAAACACACTCGGAACCAGAAAACATCCAAAGCCATTAAATGTTGTGAAGAAGGGGGAGTAAGTGGTGGGGAGAGAAAAAAGAGTCGGACGAAGAGCAGAGAAGGGGTATAATTTCCATGCAAATTTGCCATGTGGTACAAATCTTACACTGACATTTCTCATGTTTCCCAGCTGTATGTTCCTTATGCAGCTTTACGGGAAACACTGTTTTTGTCTCTCCCCCATGAGCTACATGTGGAGAAAAAGGATTTGAATGAGTCACTTAACCTCACTTTTCTATATGGGAGTCTAAAAATAAATAAACATCTCTATTTTTACCTGACTCATGTTCTAAAATGTTGTTTTCTGACTTGAGTTAGTCAAAGTTGATAATATATTAAAATCCAAGAGCAGGCAATATCTTTAGTTTAAAGTGTGAACCTATCGTGACGTCACGCATTGGTTTGTGGAGTACCGTTTTGAATCCTCGAGTTTGGCACTATGGCCGCCAACGCTTTTCCAGAGCCCGCGCTTATTGTCTGCACAGTTTAAACTCGTTCTCGAATACTCGAATATTGATTCATATTTTACCAATTTGTCAAAATTTAGAAACCACTTTTTCATAAATTAGTGTTTAACCTGCCACTGTTATTGTAGGTTGTATATGTGCA
>NW_023339707.1:4034093-4061510 GCF_004916995.1 Morone saxatilis | reverse complement strand
GCACAGTCTGCTCCCTCTTTTTATGAGTTTGTTATTCTGGGTGTCATCCTTTACTGATTAGTACATGTGTCACTGTTTTTATTGGTCCTTATTTTGGCAGAGGCGGTTTCTTTGTATAATTCTGCAATGACCACTGTCCACACTCTGGCAATCACCTCCCAGGCTAGAGGTACTAAGATTTAATCAAAAAAGTACAAAAGGTGCGTTTACTTACAGTGGGTGCTTCACCAGTTTGTTGATTATTTAATTTAATTTTGAGTAAATGACTAAGACTCAATGTGTTTCTCATATTAGAGAGACTATTCTAAAACCTGTAGACAAAGGTCACCAAGATAAACAGGAAGGACCTGTGATTGTGTCAGCAGAATATTTCCCTGCACAATGCCTGTTTTTTTACACCCAGTATAACAAACCCTTTTCACATATGTTTTATTGTAAATATCTCACAGTAATCTACTTTTTACTTGACTACATTTACCATTTATACCTTTGTTACAACTAGTCTGCCCTTAAATGCATGGATTAAGTGTAGGGGAAGGAGCTCCTCTACTGCAGATGCCAAGTTGCAGCTTCTTGAAACAAGAAAAATAAGCTCCACCTGTCTTTTGATCACAATGCAGCCTATGCAGCAGCTACATGCAAAAATAGTAAAATGGTGCACATTCCAAAAAGTGCACAGAACTTCACAATAAACAGCACAAGCTACTGTACTTTGCTTACCATATGGTTGTACTCCACACCACATAAAGAGTAAATTAATGGCAGGTAATCCATCTGACATATAATTGCTGAGTTTCTCCTTTGCACTGTGTATGCCTGTTCCACTGTGTTGAGAATGTGTGTCTTGATAGCAAAAGGTCGGTCAAGCCCCACAAGGTACTGTGCACATGCTTCATAGTGTAATTCTTTATTTGCAGCAAAGTTCGTCTACAGATCCTTAGTCAAAGGTCTTTGTGGTCATTGGGCGTTGGCTCTGGAAGATGTCCAGAAGCTGAATGATTACTTTGCACTCATCATAAAAGCACTGGTACAGCACCGTCTTGCTGCCACGGCAGAAAAAGAAAAACAGATCAGTATCACATTACTACATTTTAACTTGTAAAACTTTTCACGTTATAACAAGATAAATAGTATATTGCTATAACATGGAGAATGGTAGCACTTCTCTACGAAAACCATGTCTGCAAGGTATGCCAGGATCCTTCCAGATTAATCCTTCTCCAATGATAGAATAATCATGTTTAGTACACATCGCCCCTCTACATCTGGTGGTGAATCATAACGGTTCTGTTATACTGCTGTTTTTTGTATTTATCTTTAAGCTGGTGAAAAGCTGAGAAGCAGCCCAAGAGAGACATGAAAGTGGGGAGAGAGCAGGGATCACATGCAGCATATGGTGGTGTACCCTGCTTGGACCTAGTGCAGACCCTGTACTGGCCTTTGTCACTAACTCTTGGACTTTACTTCAGGGTGTTCCACTGGTGTAAACTTATGCAGTAACAGAATCTGGATTTATATTTGATCTGCACTGCCTAGTTTGACAGTCTGATCTGAGTTTGGTGCGTTGCGCTAGACGGACTCACTGACAATGACTCGTCAATCACAAGGTAGCTGTGCCCTAAAGCATACCCTGCTTTATCCTCTATTTTACTCTAAATTGGACCATAATTTACTAAATGAACATCGTGCTGTTTGGAAGAAGACTTAAAACTAGAGATTGAGACCATAAACTCATTAGGAAATTGTTTACAGAGCTAACAAATCAAGTGAGAGTGTAGGGTAATGTCTCCATAAGGCTTCACTTCACAGACCCGGAAGCTCTGTCCATACTGTCAATAGTTCAAGCCTTAATCCTTTTGCGTCATTACTGACAGCTGTAGAGTTGCATAACAGTAATGTTTGCATCTATAAAATACAACACATTGCATTGTGGGATTGTTAGCTTATGTTTCTGCTGTCATATCAGTGCTGTAAAAGTGCATTCCTAACATGGTAATTAAAATATTATGTGTTTCATTGTTTCAAAGGAGGTTTTGGAGACTCACTTTACAGTTACTTTATAATTACCACTGATATAAGAGTCAAAATGAATCCGCCTTCTTGTACATTATATCCAACTGCAAATGTAGCCTCATATTTTCTCACAGTGGTGCTGTGGCTTGGTTGTATAACTGTCTGTCTGGTAAACAGAAGATCACAGGTTTGAATCCTTGTGGTTTCTGTTGATCTGTTAATTAGTTTACTGTCTCAATTGTGAAATCTTGACATTAATCTTTGTAGCAGTTAGTGTAGGTCACTGTGTGTGTTGCAAGATATCTGACAGTATTATTCAGTTCCAATGGGAGTTAAAGGTCCAGTGTGTTTTTAGGAGGCTCTGCTGTCAGAAATGAAATATAATATTCATGGTTATGTTTTCATTAGTGTAGAATTGTAAGAAAGTTGTGTTTTTGTTACCTTAAAATGAGTCGTTTTATCTACAGAAGGGGCGGGTCCTCTTCTACAGCGTCTGCCATATTGAACAGCCATGTTTCCATAGTAGTCACAAGGGAGTTGTGATCTGCAACCACACCGATAGATGTCACCAGGCCATGCAACAGAGATGACTGGTCCCCTGAAAAGGTCCACTGATCCCCAGATCTGCTTTACTCATATCAACACATGCATATTGTGGGCCTCTATGGACCGTCCTAGTGGCTGGGGTACAGAAAGCTTTCCCCTTTCCCCCCTTATGGGCGGCCCTGGATGGCACTAAATCCTATAAAGTGGAGCCATATTTCACTGGGTGCCCCTTTATGACAGGTACAATGTGTTCCATATAATACAGGGAGTTTATGTAACATTTGAAAGAAGACATGGAACATTCATTCTCTTACAAATGAAAAGTTTAACTCATAAGCTACAAGACTCTCCCTTACTCAATTCAATATACTTTGGGTTTTTGCTGCTACAGCTTTACTTGGTCTGGTATGTGCGGTAGCTTATGGTGGCTAATGTTAGCAAACTTCAGATATTACGGTGAAACTCACATTATTGAATACTTTATGACTACTCTTTACTTGTGTTATTGTTATGTTACATTTTAGCATTTACCATTATCCCTGAATTACTTGAGGCAATGGTGGCCACTGTTCAGCTAAAGTTAGTCTTGTTTTGATAAATGTATTTTGGTCGGTTTGGTAGGGCCGCACAATTGTTTAAAATGTTATTGAAATCAATATGATCAAATGTAATATCCAAATCACATAAGCTGCAGTGTTTTGAAAAAGGTAAACTGTGTGACACACAGCATTATAATGAAATACTGTAGTGCTGCAAAATGCCCTGGCCTACAAATCTTGCTCTCCAGATGTAAGAAAAACATGTTCAGCCTGTGAAGAGTGAAAATTACCTTGGCGAAACCCACAAAAAACATGATGGGCTACTGTAGAAACATGGCGGTTCAATATGGCGGATGGGAAGGCGTTCAATTATTACTATGAATAATTCCATTTCTGACAATAGATCATCCTAAATGTTACACACTTTGGACCTTCACAATGCTAAAAAAATCAGGAACAAAAAAGAGACTGTGTATGCTTGTGTGATAAAAGCTGAGCATTAACAGAAAAACAGAAAACATATCTTTGGTTTTGTGATTTTTATTGTAAATGTGTTTTACGTAAGAACAAAAGCAAAAATATAAGATTTTAAGCAAATCTTTCTTTGTAATGTGTTTACAGAGCACATAAGTTACTCATCATGTTTCATAATACATTTATGCTATATTGCAATTTGCACCTCACAAAGTCGGTGTGCAAGTCAAGAAAATGCATGGGGGGAAATGTATTATAAATTCCAATCTATGGATGTAGTATGAAACTTTTCATGAGCCTTTGAATAATGTGTTGTGTAAAAACGTGACAAAAAAAGTAAATCACCATATTTTTCACTACATATTTGAATTATCATGTTCTGTACATATTTTTAGAAAAATCTTTCACAATCACAGAAATCACTAGAAGAATATTAAAGTTCTCCTCTCAGATGCATATACAGTATTTACATACATTCGTGGGCTCACATATGACACCCATTCAGAAAAGCATTTCTTCTCATCGTATGGAAGGAATGCCTGACGCAGATTACACACTTCCTCCATGCAGCGTCTCGTTCAGGTGCTGTTTGCTGAACACTCAAAAGGTTTGTTGATCGTTGAAGGTTTCAGCAAATCAAACACTTCCAAAAAAACAACTCAGTTCCAATTCAAACTTTAACATTCCGTAATTCAAACTATTTCAATAGCTGATCCTTGACTTTATGGCACAGGTAGCCATCTCTGGACTCTGTGCAGTTTGCATTTTGACTCATTTGGTTTAATTCAGATGCAGAATGACACACACTAAAGCAATCTATACAGATAAATGTAATATGACAAAATAGCAAAACAGTCACTGTTCCCTTACAGTACAAGACAAAGGCATCTCACTTTATGGCAAGAGATTTGATATGTTGAAGACAAGGAGCAGATAGTAGTGTTCCTTAAATGCTCTTTGATTTTCTATTAGCCTTAAATGAAGCATAAAGACTCCCTATGAGTTTTTTATGTGCTGTAATGGAACACATTTCCAGTCTCAACAAATGGGCAACATCTGTAATTTGATTTTGAATTTGATATGCAAATCATTTCATTTTTAATTTAATGAAATACATTTTTGGAAGCAAGACGACAAACAAACTTGATTTGGCAAGAGAAGAGGCTTCAAGAGGAGCTAACAGAGCCATAGTTTACTTGATGACTCTTTAAGACATAGAAACAAAATATTCCTTATATTAAAGCGAGTCTATGTACATTTTGAAAGAGGCCATAGCACATCCATTCCTTAACAAATGGAAAGTTGAATTCCTAAGCAATAAAATATTAAATTCAATACACTCAGACGTTTTTCTGGTATGGCCAATAGATTATAGCGGCTAATGCTACCTTCACTTCTTGCTAACATTCACTGACTTTGTGTCTGTTCTCTACTTGTGCTACTGTTAGGCTAAGTTTTACCATTCTGGCAGTCCGTTCTATGCATAGGGCCGCTGTTCAGCAAAAGTTACATAAGCTCGCTTTAATACATTTATTTTGGTGCTCTGGGGCGAATTCTTTATTTCATTTTGCAACGGCGCACAATTCCAGTCTCAATAAATGGTACAAAAAAAATTTGATATGTAGAACTTAATCTGTATTCAACTGAATCAGTGGAAAGAAAAGGGGGAAAAACTTGATCTGGCAGGAGAGGAGGCAAGAGATTTGATATGTTCAAAACCAGCCTTTCTTTGCAACTCTTAGTGATGTGAATTTACCATCTTGTTTTATACTACTTATTTTTTTACAGCAGTGACATGAAGTAAATAAAGTGGCATAAATAAATTAAAGATGTGGCATCACATAAGATCAGGATGCCAGAAAACAAATGCTGAGTTATATCAAGAGCTGAAGAACAGACATGCTTCTCTAAATACTTTCTTTCATCCTTGACTTGAAGTATTTTGTGGGTAATCATTGCATGTAGCTACACCCTCAGTTGGTTTTGATCCAAAAAGGCCATATGGAAAATGTTGTATATGACAAATATTCTGATAATCTGTCTCTTGTACAGATGAGACAAAAGGGTGTTAGAGAACAGTGAAACAATTCAGACCAACTACACAAAATACTTCAAATACTTTGAATGGGGAGACGACCAGAAACTATTGTGTGCCAGTGCAAATTACATGGTGACATGATCTTTGTTTGAGGGCAGTAATTCAACATGAACTTGAGCTTTGTTATTGTGTTTTTTCAAAGACACTTATTCAGAGCTAAAGGAATGTTTGCCGACAATTGATAGATAATTAAACCAAGGCCCCGACAGTTCCCAAGTAGGCTCTTGCTGTTCAAAATTCAATCAAATTCAAGCCATTAAGCGGTGAGTTTTTGTTAATATTACTTTTAGACAACATTTGGCTCTAGGAAGGTAAAAAAACTGGGGTTTTTAAATAATAGCAGACCCCTTAGTGATGCAGCTTTTACTGATATAAGGCTTTTGACTCCAACAATAATAATAACATACACCTCAAAGTGTAAAAATACTCTGAATAGCAAATATTTCTTCAAATTAGATTAGCTAAAAGATTTGAGTTGGACAAAAAAAAGTAATATACAAGAAGCTTATTCCACCTGTGAGGGTGTTGTGTCAAGTAACAGTTTTCTGTTTTAGTTTAGTTTTTACAGTCTTTTCCTCGCCACCCAATAAATTATCACAGTACCATGAATGTACGTCACACGTACATATTTGAACATAAACACACACACAAGCTCAAAAGTCCTGCACAGACTCCTTTAGAAGGTGTTCGGACTTTCACCCCCCTCCTATGTCTTCCGTCACACACAAATACACGCACACAGCCCCCTGCCCTCTGCTTTTTAACGTCAGTCCGTCAGAGTGGGGTCAGAGGGGTCAGTTTGCAGAGCGTCCTGTCCTGCTGCTTCGTGGAAAGCGGTGGACTTTGAGGTGTTTCGACAGGTGATCGCTGCGGGCAAACTTCTTCTCGCAGACGATGCACTGGTATGGTTTCACTCCAGAGTGGGAGCGGCGGTGTCGGGACAGCTCGTCGGACCGGGAGAACCTGCCAGGAAAGAAACCCAGGACGTCATTCATCAAACTGATCAAATATTTAGGACATTAAGCATCTCTTTAATAATGTTGTCTGTTTTATCCCTAATCACAAATGTCAGTTGAAAGTCAGTAATGTCAACTTCACAAAGTTAAATTGACAGTCTCTCTATTTTTTTCCTTTTGTGCATAAACCAACCAATCAGTTTGTTTACACCACTTCCTATACAAAAATAATGACTGCAGTCATGCTTCAAGCTGCCAAATAACAGAAAAGCCATGTCAAGCTGTTTTATATGAGGGTAATCTGAGAGGTGTGACCCTATACATGTGTATTGCCCTGCGTCTTCTCTGTGAAGTTAAAGAGCCGTTCCATTTTTAGCTCAACACATGAGCACCGCAAATCCAAGCTCAGTCTATTCCTGACCTGCTCTGCCCTGGGTATACTGGCTCCGGCCAGCTTGGATATCACGCTAGTGAAGGGTTAAGTGGATGATAGAGTGGCACCTGTTGTATTTGTGTGTGTGTGTGTGTGTGTGTGCGTTTATCTGTGTGTGTATCTGTATATATTAGTAAAGCTGTTAAAATCTGATTAATCTGTAACACAGATTGATTTCCAGAAGCAGCAGAGGCAGGCTGAAGGCATGAAGGCGATAATTCAGAGATGTATAAATGTCACTCACAGTTATTTCAAACCATTTCCACTTTACACATTACACAACTGGCCTATTCATCATTTTAATGGCCCAGTAATAAAAAGAAACTAACTGTCACAGCTTATAAAGCTAAGCTGCGGCATCTGAAAAGCTAAGAAACTCAAAACAAACAATTCAGACTTGATGACTCATTTAGTTGATTGTTCCGTATTGAGATCTTTTTAACCTGCATCTCTGCAGTGAATTGTGACTTGGTCTATCGTCAGATAGCAGTGACTGTTACACATTTAAGCCATATCTGAACTCTTACATTACAGTTGGTGACCCTGCATCTATTTGCAATTCTCATTCAAAAATGTGCTACACGTTTTTTTTTTTCCTGACAGCAGCAATGTCTGTTGCAGAATAATGTCAAGTCTGTTCTATGAGTAAAGTAAATTAAAAAAATTTGAGATGTGATTGAACAATAATAAAAATAATTCAATAACCTGCTGTAAAATTCAATAATTTTACAGCAGGTGACAAAAGCCTTGAGGCACATATGACTTCACACATCAGTCTCTTTATGCTCTGTACTTTATATGACTGTACATTTGTTCCTTATGGTGATATGTGCGTGCACATGCACACATTACACCCTAAAGCTAAACTATCTCAGCTTTAAGCTGGGGCATGATACAAACCATGTACAGCTATTCTTCTTACTCAAACTGGGCCTGAGCCCAAATAACATACTGCACCAGGGAGGATCTTTCAACAGAACATGCATTAGGACTTATGCAAATAGACTGATTGTTCTTCAAATCCACTTTTTTGGGAAGGAAGATTGATCATGTGCCAGTTCTCTTTCACAGCCTTACCATCTGTCTCTCTCAAACTCATGCCCTCTCTTGCTATAGCTCTACCTCTATTTCTCTACTCCTCTCCTTCCTAGTCTCGGCTCCATACATCCTAGTGGTGGTGGGCGAGGTGAATGGGTTTATAGGGTGGAGGCACTTATGTGGATCACTTGATGACTGTGGTTTTTGCACCTTAAGTCCTCAGGGCGGCTTTGGCGTGGCTGCAGCACTACACATAGTGTACATATTAGTGTAGGAGCTGTGGGAAACACATATGCAGGCTTTGTTCTAGCTTGTCCTTAAACTCTGCTTTGCAGCCAACAGAGCATAGTGGAAACAGCTGAGAAAGGTGGGGCTGTTAGGTTGGTTACACACCTGGAAAATTACAATAACAGAGATACTGGCGAGCACATGTACTGTACAGTGTTTTATCTGTCATCTTTAGCTTCCTCATCTTCTTCTTGCTTAGTTTATCCTGCCAGCTCAAAGACTTAGTGTCTCTCGTCACTGTGTTTATGAGTGGCTCAGTTTCAGCTCTGTGTAAGTTGAAAGGGAAATCACATTAATGCATGGCAGCACTAATCAGTGACAGAAGTTTGCCTCCTACATTAAGAAGCTATATACAAGAAACCATAAACCTCCTTTGACTGATTTATAAAAAACGATTATTATTTTGACCAGAGGAGCTGGATTCAATCCTCAGTTTGTTCTTAAGCAGTACACTGAATCCTTTCTAGCTCCATGGAGGCTGTTTTCTACAAGACCCCAACCTTACGCACCTCCCTGCAGAAAACGTACATTCGTTTCCTAAGGTAAGGTAAGCACCCTCTCCTTGCCTGTCAATTGAGCTTAGATGCTGAATCAATCTGTGCTAGCTCCGTCACCACCCAAAAACAGTGTTCTGTTGTGACGGTGAATGCATTAGCTGACAAGGACAACAAGCCACTGCCCTGATGACAGACACCGAGCACACACACGTCACACTGTTATTACAGCAAACTGTTTGGGTTTGAGCCATCCAACGCTGAGAGTCTCCATGCAGGTCTGAGCTGAAAATACTGCACGCTCGTGTGTGCGTGTTCCCTGCATGTGTACATTTATGTGTTTACATGTGACTTTGTCTGCGCAGATCTGTGTATGAGTATAACGATAAACTACAGCCAGAGAGAGAGCGAGGGAAACAAATCCAGAAAGCTTTAAACAAGAAAACAGTTTGGCAAAGGATGAAATATAGCTTTCACTGGGTTATATGTAGGAGTCCAGCCAATGAAATACCACTCCTCTCTACTTCAGAGGAGCCAACACATGGCTATATTCTAAGGTTACGGAGGGCAAGAGGGGGCCTGACTCCCCAGCTCACCTCCATTTCCTGGCCCAGAGGGAGAGGAGCAGGGAAAGGGCAACTTTATAATACAGTATACTGCTGCTGTCATGACTGCAGCAGTGTAGTTCTGGGAGGACTGGGGGTATTATGTTTTTAGTTTAGCTAAGGAAATGCATGGTACTCAATGCCTGCAGCACAGAAAACTTATTATATGTATTCATGTGTCCGCTGAAACAACAAAGTGATGCTGCATTAAAAAGCACTACACCATTTGCACTGCATGTTTGAAAAATGCTGCTCTGGTGTTGGATATGCTCACTCCTTTTCACATTACAAGATTTCTGTGTATAAAAGTATAAAAGTTATAATATTTTGTATAAAATGTTTTCTTACATGTACTTCTAGCTGCAATTTGGGACTGCTAATTAAGTAGATTTTTATGCCAAATTAAAGGAATAGTTTAACATTTTGGATCTACGTTTTTGTCGAATTTCTTCTACCAGGACTTCTAAGTTTTTATTAATTAACAAGCCATATCTTTCCGTTTGTTTATTCCATGCACAGATTCATACACATGTTTATAAAGAAGTTGTGGTTTAACATGGAGTTATGTGCTGCAGTTACTTTCTGGAGTATCTGCTGTCTGCCTGGCAACCTCACTGTGGAGCCAGAAAGCCAATAAACACATTTTCCAAAATGTCTAACTATACCTTAAATCATCATCATCAGCTTGGTGCCAGTACACAGGCTTCCCCAGTAAATGAAAAAACAATGTTTGCATCAAGCCAGCTTTTAAAATGCATAATGATGCAACTTGTTTTGTCCAGAATAACTTCATATTACATAATATGCTTAGAAATACTTGGAGGTATGCCCAGACATTTTGCATATTGTAAAAAGTGTCAGATATGGAGAATCTCAAGGTGCATTTAAAGCCTCCTCCCAGAGTGTGGTGTTGCAGGGAAGCGTGGACCAGAACTGTCTGCTAAACTGGGCCAAACTTATCTTATTGACTCTTTCTCACACAGGCACATGTGTAGTACATTTTCTTACCTAAACATCACACAAACTCTAACCTCACCCTTGAAGGACCAGTGTGTAGGATTTAGTGGTGTCTAGCGGCTACGTTGCAGATTGCAACCAATTACCACTTGCATTCCAAGTGTGCAGGAGAAACTAAGACGGCTGTGAAATTTATGTAGAGTCTTTGTGAAACATGGCGGTTCAACATGGTGGAATCTGTAGAAGAGGACCCGCTCCCTCTGTAGATATAAATAGCTAATTCTAAGGTAACAAAAACACAACAGTTCTTATTTACAGTTCCTGCCTCTGTCCATGTGTGTACACACAAGCACACACAACACACACAAGACTATATATGCACCCTTGAGCAATAACTGTATGTACAGAGGTGGAATCCATTGGTCCACAGGTCCAAAGTTGGCATTTGTACTTACTCCAGCTTGCAACCAATGAGTCTTTAAGCATGAAACATGGAAATTAATTCTGGGTACCATCAGAACTTGTCTGAAGAGAAAAGTTTGAACTTGATCCTAGAATAATCCAGTGTATCTCTACTGCATTAATGTGTGTGTGTGTGTGTGCGTGCGTGTGTGAAGTGGTTGCAGACAGTGAGCAAACAAGTGGAATAACTAGCAGGGGCAAAGTCTGCATGCAGACAACTTCAAAAGGTGCTCTATCTAATCTACAATTTTACCATGGTACAAAAATACACAGATAGTAGGAAAACACTAGAACATAACAAATTATAACCTTCTTGAATGTTGTTTCCTTGAGGATGAGCCATTTCCCCTCCCATCCATAAACTATGTAAACTGAGCCTTTTGAATCCTCTCGTTGTATATTTAACACATTAATGTCCCCATAAAACCTTTCTCTATCCTGTAAAACAATCTCGGTGACTTTCTGGATAATGTAAATGACTTCCAACATGTTGTAGCCCTCAGAAAGGAGTTAAACATACAATAAAACAGTTTCATCCTACTGATGAAGTAAGATCTGTACTTACAGAGTGTCACAGTTTCTTCTATCTGTAATAACCCCCCAATAAAAAGCACCTTCATCACTGCTTTGAACTGCACTTTACATGACAAAAAACTGTGCAGCACTCTGTATACCTCTGTCTTCACACATTAATTTTATTACATTTAAAAGTCAATTATCAACAGCTATCTTCAAGTGTCTGTATATGAGACCACAGCGGAAGTTGATAACCCTGGTTAATGTATTCTCTATACTGTAGATAAACATATAGAACGCTTCAAAAGCAACATTTAGCTGCAACATCAAACCATTCATTCATCTCCATTCACTCAGCCTAACCTTTGATCAGATCTAGGTTGCAATGTGTGCAAATCTGGAGGCAGCAAGAATGTTCAAATATAACTCCAATGTATCTTCAACCGTCCAGTCAATGTCTGCTTTCTCTTTTGGCTTATTAATTAATCTAATCATTTGATTTTATACAATAACACTTGTTCTGCTCACCTCCATCCACAGCCGGGCCATGTGCAGGCGAAGGGCTTCTCCCCCGTGTGCCTCCTCAGATGGGCTTTTAGGTGGCTGCTCTTGGTGTACATCTTATTGCAGCCAGGAAAAGAGCACTTGTGCATTTTAATAAGGTCTGCTACTGCACTCTTCTGATACCTCTGACCTCCAGCGAGGACCCCTGCAGCTGAACCTCCGCCTAACCCACCTTCCCCAAGCCCAATGGGTTTTGCGGCAATGGGCACTGGCGCGATCCGGACAAATTTGGACGAAGCAATGCTTCCGGTTTTACTGGTGCCAGTAATGTTTGCTGGGGAAAGCAGTTGAGGCACCAAGGCAAAGGTCTGCCCCTGGATGTTGACCAGGAGTTGAGCGATTTTTATATCCGATGGGGCCTGGGTGGGCTGGGATTCGGTTGTCTGGGGTTGGGTTTGCTGGGTGACAGCATCTGATATGGCACTAGGGTTGGGTTCTTGTTTGATCTGTATGGGCTGGATTTGTAAGATGACAGGCACACTGGAGGCAGCACTGGTACCTTCGGACGAGGCTGGCGGTGAACCACAGTCCTCCTGTTTGATCCCATCAACTCTACTACTGGTAGATCTAGAACCAGCTGTACAACTAAAATCCACTGCTGATGGTGAGCTGTCCATGTCAGATGCACATGGTGTATGTTTGGTCTCTGTGTAGGAGGAGAGTGGAGAATTAGCTACAGGCACAGTCTGATCTCTGTTCTGTGACACTGATACGAGTTCTGCTGCTAATGTCCTTGAACCTTCCGCCTCAGCATCCTCTGACGTTGTTGACATTGCCTCATCGCTCCCCTCCTCTTCTTTCTCCATCGCCACCACCATGTTCTCCTCCAGGAACTCCTCAATCTCCTCCAGGGTGGGCTGAAAAAGGAGCGCCGCAGGATCCTGCAATTCATCTAGGAAGACAGGGAACTCGTAACAGTCCTCTTTGGCCTGCTGCTGAAGGAGACTAAGCCGGTGCTCCCTCTTGGACTCCCAGGCCAGGCCCATGGGTACAACAGGGGCAGATGAGGAGGAAGAAGAGGTTGGGGAGGATAGGGATAGAGTTGAAGATAAAGGAGAAGAATGAGAGCTGCTGCTGGCATTAGAGCTTAATGAGGTGGTGAGGGAGGCCTGTGAGAGGAGGAGGTCCAGCAGACTGTCTTGACTCTCTCCTCCCGAGGAGCTACAGCTCCCACTGCTCCTGCTGCTCCTGCTTTCGTAGCTGGAGTCGAGAACGTGCCGCAACGTCGGCGACGAGGACTCCGGGCTGGAGCAGAGGGAGGAACGAGGGCTGGAGGAGTCGCTGAGGTCATCCTCAGAGAGGTGAGGGGAGGAGGACAGTGTCACCCCTTGGTAAGGGTGGTGGTGGTGTTCATAGAGGCATACATAGTCAGTTACCATGGTGCCCGGCGACACACCACCATTGGCGTGGCGACAGGGTCCGTTGTAGCCAGACCCCAGCGAGCCGGTACAGTACAGGAAGGTCTCCTCACCAAGCGGCAAGTGATCCACCATTCCTGTGCGGATAAATGGCAGCTGGACTCTGAGGATCAAGCTGTTCGGCTGGAGATCTGCTGAATGTTAATGAAGAACTTCTTTCTTCTTTCTGCAAAAGACAAATGAGTGTGTTTATCACATATAACAATGGAAGAAATTAGTCTTTGAATTGTGCTGCATACCAGACAAACCTACATTGCTTTTCATCTAGTGGCACCAACTCTGATTACGCCTGGTTTTAATTAAATTTAAATTAAATCTAACTTTATAATTAACACATTTGTGCAAAACAAAAACAGCATGACAACACAGTGTAACTCTCTGCGGTCAGTCTAACATGAGGTTAATGTTTTACAAGAGAATGCCTCAAGTTTACACTGTTTAAAAATAAGTAAACCAGCAGACGGACCACAAATTATGATTATAACTCAGTCCCTACCTAACTGTTCAGGAGGTCTGCAGCTGATGGCACTTCAAAAGGGAAGTCAACCATGTGTGAAGGAAGTGGAATTTGAAGTGAGAGAGAGAGAGAGACAGAGAGAGAGAGAGAGAGAGGAGAGAGAGAGAGAGAGAGTTTGTGTGTGTGTGTGTGTGGACACTGCAGCTGCTGGTTCAGACTTCACGCTGATCGTGTAGAATCAGGGGTTCCCATTTCTCACGTCTAACATTAAAGCCACATGGTTATGCTGTCATTCGATGATGTGTTTGTTTTTATTTCCCACTAGTGGTCCTTATTACAGCTGAGTCTGACAAAATGATTGCAATGCTACTTAACTTGTGGGGACATAGTGATATACACTAATATATAAAACATAAAAACTTCCTGCAGACTATCAAGCACAGAAAGGTAATGGCAGGGTTATATTTCATCAGTCCTTCTGTCTAAAACCAGCAGATTTCAATGGGATGATGAGTGAAGGATTTAGTGTCTATTTTTATCCACCAAACAGCCCACCAACAATGCACCACGTCTACATTTACACGGATTAAAAAACGCTAGGCATTATCAAATGGCCTTAAAATGC
Organism: Morone saxatilis; assembly: GCF_004916995.1. Lineage (NCBI taxonomy): Eukaryota > Metazoa > Chordata > Actinopteri > Moronidae > Morone > Morone saxatilis. The sequence continues at coordinate 4,047,027 of NW_023339707.1, read as the reverse complement.
AATGAGTGGCTTATAGTGATTAAACATGACGATAAAACCTCCTTTAAAGCCTTAAAAGCACATGTGTACAGCATGAGGCTGAAAACAAAATGATTGTGCGCCCTCTTCTGTAAAGCTGAAAAGCAGCCGTTTCCAAAGTGAGCCCCTCACAGAGGTTTCTGCTGATTTCCAGAAAATGACTTTTAATACTGAATCAGACTATCACTGCATTGACTTTGAGTTGGGCTATCACAACCACAGGACGTTAAAGGCGATGGTTCTTAAGATGTCTCACTGCTGTTGATTCCATACCGTTGGTTATGTAATTAGTGATCTAACGCCAGAATTCGACTCAGATATGGGAGCTCATGCGATAACATCATATGACATCGAGGGGCTGCTGCTGTGCCGAGGCGATACCTCATGGAAAAAAGTTTGGGAAGAGAGTTTGGGAACATCTTGGCTCGGCCAAGTGTTAAGTCATTTGCCCTACAGTAACCCTGCCGCTGTGAAACATCAAAAAGACTTTGACAACACGATGCGCTCCTGGAGCTGCATGAAGAATCAGTTAACTCGGGATTTATGGCATGTTCAACACCGCAGGCTGTGACAGCAAGTCATATAGCAGGAAATATTAGTTTGATATGATAGAGATATTAACTCAGCGTGGCCGCAGACACAATGTGAGTCCCCAGTAAGATTATTAAACGTATTTCTAACTGTGAGTGCAGCCTAAGTGTCGCTCTGAGCTTGCAGTACAGAGACCAAATGCTTCTCCATTCACTCAGTAGAGCCACGCTCCACACTGCACTCCACAAGAAGACACAGAAAACACACAGGCACAAAAAAACAAACACTTTTCGATCTATTCAATCACACCAGCGTGCCTGCTCCTCATGCACTCACCTGTTTATGCGAGGAATCCAAAACTCCGCTCCTCTGAGCCGAGCGCTCTTTTCTGGAACGTAGCTGTCAGTGCGTAATAGTGCGTAATGGCAATGTAACTCCACGACACGGTCTTTGCATAGCTCTACGCCTCCACCACTCTCTCTCTCTCTCTCCCTCACACACACACGCGCGCGCGCGCACACACACACACACAGACACACACTTTCTCCAGAGGGCCGGTAGCTCGCTTAACAGTCACATGATCGGAGCTGGGTATGCTATAGCAGTCAAATTAGGGGGTCGGCTCTTGAAGGCTCGCCTGCTCGGCGCGCCGCAATTGGTTCCCGGTAGAGAGGCAGGCCGGCCTCAGGGTCTGGCGTCAGTGAAGAAAGGGAGTGTGAGTGAGTGAGTGAGTGAGGCCAGATCATAAAATCACTTTCATACTCCAACTATAACTAAAGAGGACTTAGATTGGTCATGTAGGGTTTTTTTTACATTGTATTCTTTACTCTTTATTTACATTTTGCTTCTTGCATAACATGCCCATCAGAGCTTCCAGTGAGTGTGTTATATGGGTGACTCACTGTAATGCCCCTGTGATATAATGTTTTCTATAATTTATTAATTTATTAATAAATCATTTTTCATATATTACCATAGAGACTAACTGTCTTTTGAGACTCGTGGTAATTTGTATGGACTTGTATACACTATGATATTCAAGATGCTAAGATACAAAAACCTGGAGAAAACCCGGGGGCATAAATAACAGCATTTTACTTAACAAGAGTCCTGTCCATGACCGTGGCTGAATAGATGGCTGAGTGAGTGACTGAGGGAGCCATTGAGTAGGTATGTGAGTGTGTTTACATGCTTCCTAATAACATCAGTAATAGAAGTTTTGCTTTCACTCCAGCTGAGCAGACCTCGTATAAACACCTCCGCTGGGCTGCAGTCACTTCACTGGCTCCAACCTAATTTGATTTGCCTGCCTAGGTTAGATTACCTTTCAGTGTGTTTGGATAAATGATCCACTTTCAGCCTGCTTGTAAACACTAGGAGTGTTTCACTGTGTACTTGTATACAGTTGAGAGTCAGTGGTTATTATGCTAAAAGGACACACAATGACACACTGAGGAGGTCTGTTTGGCATATAGCACTCACACTGAATACTACTGCTGCTACTGATACTGCTGTTGTTACTGATCATGCTGCTACTCCTCCTCCTCCTGCTACTACTACTACTAACTACTGCTATCACAACAACCCTGACATTAGGCTAAAATTACTACTTATACTGGTACTACTACAAATACTACTATTACAGCTACTACAAATGCAGTTACTACTAGTAATGAACTACCAGTACGACTACTACTGCTTCTGCTACTAAGGCTACTAATGTTACTACCAATATTACTACTAATAATGCTACAACCACTGCTGCTGCCACTACTGTTACTGCGACTACTACCACAACTATTAGGCTATAAAAATGAATTTGTCTTACTACAAGTCTTACTATCAGCCTGCTACTACAACTGCAGTTCCTTCTACAGGTGCTAATGCTACCAATAATACTTTTACTGCTACTGTACTACTACAAGTACTATATGATACATAACTAAAGATACAGAGACTGTACGTGTGAACTACTACTTCTCTGAATAGGCTTTTTTCACAGAAGACATTGACATTAGGAAACGCTGCTTCGTTTTCGGCATTCTGGTATCGATCATGCTAACTCAGGGTCAACCACTTCTGTCCTGGAAGGCATTTCTAAGGCGCGTTTCTGCAGGGACTTTCCCGGGTAACTTTTGGAGGAACTTGTGGTTGTTCCACCACAGGGAACAGGGTCTAAATTAGATTACGGTGACCTGATTTTAATGACAAAGTCCAGTTTCCATTGTTGTATAGTTGTGTGCAAAAGTGACATGTAAAAACAGCCAATGGTCTTTTATATGTCAGTGGTTTTAAGTAACTAATCTTTGCAGGTCTTTAAACCCGGTGGAAATGTCAGAAATTGTTAGACAAAGCCACCCCTAATCCGATGTCAGAAAGATGTCAGGGGAGTGGGTTTCTGTAGTATTTAATTTTTTGAAAAGCAGGTCTGACGAAGCATACAGATGCCTTCACTGTCACACTGTCATGGCTTACTGGCACACTTTAACAGAACAACCATTTTTAATGTTATTAGTCACACCAGTGGTTTTCCTACTTTGATGAATCAAAATGTCTGCTGTGAAAAAGGCCCCGACTTGCATGATTCCTACCACTGCAGCTACACGCAGCAAATAACTAATGTGATTTTGTCAGTGATAACTTTCCCCGCAAACGTAATGGACCATGGCTCATTTACCAAAGTTTCAGCCTCTCTCAGTTGATGCTGACCTAAAGTCAGACAGGGGTCCTGTAAGGTTGTTGGTGACGAAGTGCTTAAAGAGAAGCAGGGTAGCTGCTGTTTAAACACTTCTGTTTCCCCACACAGATTACATCTTTGCTCATATCAATAGACAGCTTGTTGAATATATTAGGAAGTCCTCGTATCTTGTTAGGCTAAGCTCTACAGGGGTTGTCTCCTTGGCCAAATTTGAGTTCCCAAGATATATATTTTAAGTCTAATTTGATGTTATATTTGAGGAATAACTGGGCTCAAAGTGATTACTCACTAACAGAGTCTTATGAAGCCCACAGAGGTTCTTTTCTCTGCCCCGCAAACTAATTGGTTTCGGCTGCTCTATTGAAACTCACAAACACCTACACATATGCATATTATGTAAGCCCCAGATGGACCTAATGAATCAAATTGATTTATTTCCTCTGGTAATGCCTGCAATGTGCCAAAAGTGAAATAGGGAAAATGTGTGCTTTCTGGGATTCATTTTTCAAGGTTGTAACAATTACAGACGATACACTTAACAAAGCTGGCCCTCTCACCAAAAAGGGAAAATAGGGTACTTTCTAGACAATATACGTTTGGTTATCAAGAATACAGAAGCCAGAATAGAATAATAACATACGCATATTTTGAAATGTTTGTGATTTTGGTGATAATGGCATGGTTGAGTCTTTGCTGTGATATCTGTATGGAAATTATAGATTGCACACAGTTTTGTTTACCTCTTCGTCACAGTTTGTAACCATGGGTAGTTCAAGCTTTAACTGGCTTTAGCCTCACCAACTGACCTAGACTCCTGCAGCTTTAAAACCTACATGTAAACAGGAAGCTGCAGCAGTTCACTGGGTGATTAGAGCAAGCCTGTGGCTGAATTTACACTGCCGTGACACTAAATAATAACTAAATAAATCAGATTCATTTTTCACATATTGATGGTTGTGAAATAATCAGATCCGTGCCATAGCAGTCAGCGGAGAAAACACTGATCCAACTGAGACCTGTTATGTTTTGTTTTTTTTACCTCTGAGATGTTCAAAATGGGCTTCCAAGAAATGTGTTTTTTAAGATAACAAGAAGAAGATAACATTTATTACTGGACACTTGACCCTTTGCCTAAAGTTCTATTTTCAGACACTCTCCTGAGATTCTCACTGTACCAACAGCAAAGTGAAATATTTGTTAAAAAAAAATACAAAAACAGCTTGTTGTTCAGAACAAAGATTCCCTCCGAGAATTACGCAACAAGTTTTTATTAAAGCCTCAGCCCCCAACCAATCACGACCACTGCCACTGCCACCGACACAAACACACACGCTCGTACAAACTGTGTCTAATGCACTTCTTAGACAGCTTAGTTGGCTTTTAGTTACACTGGCAAGTCTCATCCTATTTGATGGATTAAGTGTCTTTGCCTTTTGCCTACATACTGACTCACACAGGGTATAGAATCATTCATACAGAACCACAGTGCAGCAATAACCTTCTTACTTTGTCCACTTTTGTACTTTTGCAACTGGTCTTGAATTGTGTATGATAAAGTGTGTGCGTGGGTTTAAGCTTTGTAGAACATGCATCTGCTCACTGTAAACTAGAGCTTGATTACCAGGCTGATTTTAGCAAAGCTATATCATTATACTACTATTATACATACTGGCCAATAAGTATCAAGAAACTGCGGTGCAGAAATGCCAAAGATATCCCTCCATCTATTTCCTGCTGCATTTCCTGAGTTGCAGTAGCAGCCGGCTAAGCAAGGTAACCCAGACATCCTTCTCCACAACCATGTCCTCCAGCTCTCCCAGGGGGATCCTGGGTTATTCCCAGAGTGTTTTGCCCTGTGGTCTCCATCTGTACCTGCACAGGGTGGCATCCAGGAGTAATACCAATAGATGCGGGAACCACAAAGGGTTCCTGATTTCAGACGGACAGATAAACAGCCGGCGAGCATTGATCATGCAGGTTAAAATGACAGCTGTCACTAGCAGATTTGATCAGTTCCTTCCAGCTATGAACCCTGTGAGTTGTTTTAAAATTATTTCTTCAGCGGATCAAATGAGACAGTTCAAATAACAATATGTAAATGATTTGTTTCTGATAAAACAAAGAAAATACTTTTGTAAAATAACACACAATCTCATATTACAGATAAACAGTACACTAAAAAATGAAAAGAAACTCATTTGGAAACTGTTTACTGTTTAAGTTATTAAGGGTCCTTTCTCCATAAGACTCAATACTACTGGCTTCTTGGTGCAGCCTGTGGAGCTCCCCGTGCTGGCCATTACATAGAATGCAGGTTTTAGACATGTCTTTAGCTTCACTTCACAGACTCTGGAGCTCTGTTTGCTATATATACTGCCAAAGCTGAAATACACAGATCAAATGATGATGTAATACACTGAAAGTAGCAAAAATGCATGTTATTATGAGTGAATGCTACAGTAATATGTGGTGCAATGGATGTAGAGTGAAGCAACACAGGCCACTTTGGTCATAAGTGAGTCCAGGTATGTTTCAAGGTTAAAGAGTGAGAAAGAAACCGAGAGAGACAGGTTAATGAACCATGGCTTTAGACACAATGACGCACATGATATGTAACAGAGTCCACTGTTTCACACCACATTCACTTACTGTAGATGTAGCTGCTGTTACTCTAAAAGACAGAAAAGAGACTGACCCGAATGACCCACGGTCCATACATCCTGCACAGTTTGTTTGCTCTTCTTTATGTTTCCTTTGTTTAACCCATAAAAACACGACCAGGCCAGAGTTCATCACCTGCCTTTCAAGGTTATGAACCACTTCTGTCGTCAACACACTTCAGGAGTCAAGCTTTATTGGAGAATACCTGCCAGAACTACGCTTATGTACACTTGTTTGTGGGAGGCAACTTTCTAAAAGGTCTCTGGTACTGTAATTTTTTATACTTCTTAGTATTCTTAGCCAAATTTTCCACATTTTAAGTGGATATTTGACAACATGAGGCCATTAGAGTAATTAGGCTGGTCACTGTTCAACCTGATATCTGAAATCAGATATTCAATTTAAAGGTACTCATCTCTCTCTGTGTGAGTGGGTGTTTGATAAGTATGTGACGCTAAGTAAGAAAGCAGTTTACTCGGACCCAAACACCACTGATGGCACCAAAATATGCACAAATCCCCAAAATGCCTGCTGTGGGATTAACGTTCCTGCTTTGTTGTGTCTGCAAATGCTTTCTACTGGCTGGGGGCCACACGGATCAGGTGCATAAAAGATGGTCTTGTTTGCCTTTCATTTGACTACATTTCTCAGTCCAAGGTTAATATGAAAGGTTACAGTTATTTTAGGCAACTTGTGAAGTAAAATGTTGCATTCAATAAAAAAGTCTTAATTTAAAACTTCCATTTAAAGGCGCTATAATTAATATTTTTTAGATCAACATTGGATCAAATAGCTATGTGTTTATTGAAGGGGTTGCTCATAGTGATAGACTCACATTATCCCCTGACAAACAACAACAAATCAATGTGTTAATTAGAGAGTATTTAGTAGTATTAGGAGGTGCCGGTAGGCAGATTTTATTACCTCTGATGAGAAAGCCATGCTAGCCAAGCTAATTGGCTGCTGGCTGTAGCTTCATATTTAGCAGACGGATATGGGAGTGGTATCAACAATTTCAATTTCAAGTAAGCAGTCACTTGTTTTACAGCTCTAAAAACCTACTGTAGGGAACGTGCCCAGCACCAAACAGCAGGTAGATAAAGTTAGCAAATAGCTGCTGAACAAAGAGGAACATTTAGCAGCTAAAGAGACAGATATTTCCCTGAGGAGTTGGTGAAGACCCAAATAGAGGTAAACAGAGAGTGAGCGTCAACTGGTCAGAAACACAACTCCAAATGAATGCTAATGTTGCTTCGTAACTACTGCCAATGTTGTGTTTACAACTTGTTTTTGCTGCCTTTAAGTGGCCACAAAATCAGTTAATGCAGGTTTTAGTTCACCTGTCATCACTGGCATACTTAAAAGTCCAAGCCTCTCACAGAACTGTTAAAATTCCACTGTAATTGATTTGGTGACACATGTATTACTGGTGGTAATTGCAGATGTGTTTTAATAACAGAGGTCCCAGAGTTTCATTCAATATGACATGCATTGAACCTGGGTATCAGTACTTTTAAGGTATCGACCGACGTGTGATTGGCCTACTACTGCAGCTACATATAGTCTGTAGCAGTTGCATGTGCAGAGATGCCACCAAAACATTAAAAAGTATGGATATACTACAACCCTGTGGTGTCTGCTGAAGATAAATGCAATAAAATGCAGAAGGTTTATTTCTGATACACTTGAAATTGGAGCATGATGAAGAAAACTTCAGAATGGACAACTGAACTGTGTTTGAGCTTCTCTGACATCAGGTATCGAATGAAGCTATTGGTAGCATTATCACTTTAAGGGTACCTGTATTGGAACTGGTATTGTAATTTTTTAAACAATCCCTTCCACTGGGGACAGTGTTTACAGCTCTCTCTGAGAAACCATGGGCTGAGAGAATTGCTTTTGTCACTTTGTCTTAAAATGTAAAGGACCAGGGTGTTGGATTTATTTATTTATAGGCATCTAGCAGTGAAGTTGCTGATTGCAACCAACTGAATATCACTCGCTTTTCAAGCGTGTAGGAGTCAGTTTGAGCAACACAAATAGGACTCGTTCCCTCTATAGATAAAAACAGCTCATTCTAAGGTAACAAAAACAAAACGATTCTTATTTTCAGGTGATTATACGCTAATGAAAACATATCTACGAATGTCATATTCTATTTCTGCCAATAGATCCTCCTAAATGTTAGACACTCGACCTTTAAGGATTGTACCTTTAAAGCCATGACATTTTGCTGCTGAGATCTACCTTGCTGTAAAAAGTAATAATAAATTCAGTCATCACCACCATTGTTTTCCAAAACTCCTCAGGTCCCACATCCTGCTGTTTTTCCAGGACAGAGGCTGCAGTGTTCAGCATTGCTGTCATGGCTACTGCCATGCTCCACAGAGAATATTATGCCTCCAAGTCCTGGATCTGTAGTCCTAATCCAAACCGTTTACAGACACAGAGAACAAAGCTTCGCCTTTATTCAAACTCCAAAACAGGGGTATTATATATCCAGTTCCTCCTTTGTCTGTTCTGATCTAAAAAAATCTAATTCTGGAGTATGTATATGATGGTGGCCAGCTCGTTATTTAATGACTTTAAGTTATGTCTCTCTTCCTGTCACTGGAATCTATGAATAGGCAGAGGGATTATGTGATGAGAAAGGGAAGTATTGTCAAATACTGTTTGGACTAGACTGCCTGCTCCCATTGAGATAATCAGTTGTGAGTGGATTTAAGGGAACTGACTGAAATGAGTACAGTATAGTATTTAAGATGACATGTCATCCAAGTATGCTGTTAACCTAATTGTAGCTGCACTGGTGGCAGAACATACCCGCCATTTAGTGGAGGATTGTTTCCAAACTAAATGGAATGGTAAATGGACTGTACTTGTAGCGCCTTTTTAGTCTTTCGACCGCTCAAAGTGGTTTACACTACATGCCACATTCACTCATTCATACAGTGATGGCAAAGGCACAATCACAAACAGAAACTACGACATGCAGCAGGAGTAGCCAGGGATCAAACTGCCAACCTTCTGATTTGTGGATGACTCGCTCTACCTCCTGAGCCACAAAGGTCACAAAATGTAATAATTTCTTAGCAAGAAGGTACAGTGTAATACCACAAACCATTATCCAGTGCATCCTCTGCAATGTAAAACATTTATGCACAGATAAGTAGATTGATAACACTCTTATACCTCTACACTGGAGTTAGCAGCCAATTAGTTTAGCTTAGCATAAAGATTGGAAGCAGCAATTGTCTCTTTCCAAAGGTGACGGTAAAGCTTACTAATTAACAGTTTAAACTGTGCAAAAAGCGTAGAAACAACAAGTTGACGTTTTGCTAGAGGATGTGCTGGACTATTTCTTGGTGCAGGTGCAGGGACTTTTTATTTTCTCAGTTTTTGTATAAATGAAACAAAATTACATAAAATTATGTTATTTACGTTAATTAAGAAGTGCTGACAGGTGGATCTCTTTACTACAGAGACCACCAGTATATATAGTATACACAGTATATACAGGCATGAGAGTGGTATCAATCTGAACGTCTATTGGTAAGATAGGTGTATTTAAGATAAGATAAAACTTTACTGATGCAGAGGGAAATTGTTGTGCAGCAGCTGCAGTACACCTACAAAGTGGGAAAGAGTGCAAATACAAAGAGCACATGGGACCAAGTTACTGTTTTGCCAGACAAGTCTAAAGTCTTTGCACTTAAGTCCCAAGTCAAGTTCCAAGTCCTAAACTTTTAATTTAAAGTCAAAAATAGGTCCTAAAATGTCCACCGCATAGTTTTTAAATACAAATGAAATAAATCAGTTGAATTTTTTTCAACTGTGGCTCAGTAACGTAATGTTAGCTCTTCATAGTTATCTCCTGCAAATTGTTTGGATGCTGTCGGATTGGTTCTAAGTAGATCCGGGAAATTAGGTGTTGACTTGCTGAGAATGAATAGTGTAATTAGTAGATTCAGAAATTTAAATGAAATAATTCATTCGTGGTGCACTTTCTAAATAACTTATAAAGGTGAGGTTGGTCGTTTTTCCTGTTGTGTTGTGTGGCTCACTCCGATCCACTTTATTTGTCTCCCATTTAGCAGAGCCCAAAGCGTCAGTATTTGACAACCTGGGAATGAGGCTCAACAATCAACAATCTTTCTCCAGAATGACCCCAGCTTTAAATCTTTGTGGTGGGAAGTCAAAAGGCTCAAGTCCAAGTGAAGTCACGAGTTACTGATGTTAAAGTCCATGTCGAGTTGCAAGTTGTTTTGATTTGGTGAAGCTTTCCAAAGTCATCAAATCTGAGACCTGACTTGGGTCCAAGTCATGTGACTCGAGTCCACACCTGTGATAAAGAGTACAAATATAAAATAACAATAAACAGGTTTCCAAAATATACACAATGCCAAAAATAACAAACAAGGTTAACCATAAGGATCATTTCTCTATTAGCTTTTTGGTGAGTTGTATATAGATGTCTATGAGAAATATAGCTATCTACCATGATATCAAATCAAAAGTACAGGTAAGTGGATAAGGTTGATAAAAAAATCAAATTTTAAACTATTCCTTTGAAAGGGTTTTACTCAGTCCCTCAGGAGAGACATTACACGGGTACACACAGCGTATGATTGTGCCGACTTTGGCCCGGATTCTCTTTGGTTTATAACTCCGTCCACAGCACCTCTCAGCTGTGACAGCATAACAACAACAAAAAGCTGTTTTATAAAGCAGCTCAGTGGTGAGGTAAGTGGAAAAACAGAAAGGCTACATTGTTGTTATTGGTAATACTACTGGTGCTTTTATTGAGTCTTTTAAAATTCGACATGATTACGTGTCCTTGATTATTTACTCAACATTAATTTGCTGCGTGCAGAGTGGAATCTGTCACTTTGAATCAAGCACATCTACACTTTATACTCTCGTAACTGATCATATAGCCTCGCTGAGCTACTCTTAAACTTGGTTCCAGTTCATGTTTGAGGGAAAAAACTTTGGAGGATGCACAAAACCCGCAATGAGACCACTAGTTACAGCAATTTTCTTGAAAAGTGTTACGCACAATCTTACAGTAGCCTTTCCAACTCTAGTAGTCCTCGAGCAGCTCGCTGCAAACTTCAAGTGTGCCTCCTTTTTTCTTCCTTTTTTTTTTTTTCAAGCTTGAAGGGCTCATTTATATTTGCCCAAAGTTTCCCTGAGCTAAGCCTCTCTGACCTATTACCCAAAGTCCCACAAAACCAGGTTTGTTCAAGTCCCTTTAAAAAACACACGTTTTTGCCAGATGTTGTTCCTTGTTTCTTTCCACATACTCGTAAAAAATTATGTTTAGAAAGAGAGAGAGAAAAAAAGAACGTTGTAATGACATCAGGATCTGCTTGTTGTTGTCGAGAGCTGCAGGAGAGTGATGTGCTTGTGGGTATATGAAAATGAAATACACATGAAAGACAGATCTGTCTTTCTGCTGTCTCATTCCACCATGTTTAAAGTTTCTACAGTGCAGCCCTTCACTTTCTGAGCTGCTCCTCAGTCTCTCTGAATGAAGCCTCCTCCTGTCTCTCCCTGGCTCCTGCCTGCTTCAAAACACTGCCTTTAGTAGCATGTTTACATCCTACTCCTCTGCCTCTTTAAGTCGTTATGTTTAATAAGCCATCACAGCGTGTCCGGCTCCGGCTGTTCCTTTTTCCAATGGCAGTGATCTGTTCAGTCACTTTTTTCCCCTTTGCTAGTTTCTACATAACAGTGTATTTAAATAATAATAAACAGTCTCTTAGATAATTCCCTTTGCATAGACTTGTGCACGTTTTTAACTACACCCACATACACTCTAAGAAATGATTTATGGGGTTATAGCTCAAAATCAAGAGCTTTTTCTGGATAAAAAAAAAAGTTTGTTATGTGTATACATTATAATGAGTTTATAACTTCATTTAATAAGTTGTAATTCGGTCTGACATTAGTGTTTGTTAAGTTTTGTTTTATGGTGGCAGGTTTTAATTGGCACTGGTTTTCAGTAGTTTAACTTTGTTTCTTTCAAATTTATTTAAAATTTGTAGTAGTGTTGAAGGTTTGAGCAGCAATAGCTTCATGGCTAGGCCGTTGTAGGTGACTGAGCACACATTCAGTTTGTTAGTCAGCCACTGGAGCAGCAAGTGCAGTCTAAAAACCCCGTCGACATAAATGTGAATGTTTTTAGTAGATAACTGTGGTGCTGTGTAATGTGTTCTACAATTAAATAAAAAATAGCGGGGGCGTGTTTACATAAAAGAACTGTGTGTCTATGTGGAATTTTCCCTCTACAAACCCTTAAAACATTTATATTGATTCTGACCTACCAGGATGGTGACGGGAATATTACGGGCAAACCGATGAAGATTGTCACAACACGAAGGTGCATACCTGCAGCCGTGCAAAGGATCTCCGAGGAAACAGAGGGTACCTAACGGATGTGGATATCCCAGAGCCTGTGCCTTGATATAATGGGCTGATATACATCCACTCAACCTTCAGCTACCAAATAGAACTGAAAAATACTTTTGAAGTGTTTCAAAAGATATTCCTTCGAGTTTGATGACCAAGTAAATGTTGCTAAATTTTAGAAACTGCTGGCTAATAAAATATAATCCAAATTATCCACTCAGTCCTGTTTACTGTAAGTGAGTGCGACTGTGTTTGAATAAACAGTTATGAACTCATAAAACTGGAACTTTCAAGTGTTGATTCTTATTCTGACTTAGATAATAAGTTCTTGTACTAAACAAATTAAAGGTAACAATTGCATGGACATTTCTGAGTAGAATGAAAGAAAGCTATAAGTTAGAGTAAAACTAAAGCATGAATATAATTTTAACACAATTAAAAATTAAGTTGTATAACTTAAATAAGCATTGTAGAGGACAAGGGCAATCCATGTTGCTTGTACTAAAGCATTGAGTTGGCCTAAAAAGATAGTTTGTGGCATGTAATCAATACTAAGCAAGTTGAAAATTACTTAAAATATCCAACAATTGTATACATCAACGATATCTCTAA
>NW_023339707.1:4033824-4033993 GCF_004916995.1 Morone saxatilis | reverse complement strand
TTAGATCATAAAACTGGAATTTCATGTGTGATTTATTCTGACTTAGATAAATAAGTTCTTGTACTAAACAAAATTAAGGTAACAATTTGCATGGACATTTCTGAGTAGAATGAAAGGAAAAGCTATAAGTTAGAATAACTAAAAGGAGTAATTTTAACACAATTAAAAT
>NW_023339707.1:4028474-4033773 GCF_004916995.1 Morone saxatilis | reverse complement strand
AATTGAGTTGGCCTAACTAGAGAAGTTTTGTGGCATGTACTCAATACTAGCTAAGTTGAAATAACTTAAAAATATCCATGCAAATTGTTACATCAATTTTTTACGTTGAGCCAGCACATAATTTGTTAGAGTGTATAAATTATATATAATATTACTAACCATTTTCCAAAGTAACCAAACTTTACTACATTAGTTTCCTTCCTTTTTACATAATTCAGTATGACTTGAAAATCAACTTGCAATGTCAATTTCAGTTGGTAATTCATCACTGTCAATATTGTCAATTGCATTATTATTATTAAATTATGCCATTATCACAGTAATGTGAGTAGGCACTGTTTGGAAAACTGTCCTTGTTGGTGCATTTAAGGACAGACAGGCCTCATTGTGACCAAAAGAAAACTGTTCATAATGAAGTATGTGGATTATCCAAAGTAACCAGGACATTGTGCTTTTCAGATTTATTCGTAAGTATTGTTCTCAGAAGCAGGCAAGTGGCAAGAAACCTCTGTACACTACCTGCCAAAAGAGACCAAAATGGAGCAAAAGTGTAAGAGAATATTGGACTTAAATTCATAAGGTGGCTAAAAACACAACTCCAGATGAATGGTAATGATTTTTTGTTTGCTGGATGTTTAGATACAGTAAGCAACTCTATGCCGACATGTTCACTAAAGGTGATATATACATTTTGTGTTTTGTTTTCACGTTTCCTAGTTGCCAAAATGATTTACAAAATGGGTATAATGCTGGTTTAAGAACAGGATCTGCATATTTCTTTCACAGCAGTGTGTCGTATAAAGAAAAACAGCTAGTAATTGTTTGTAATATGAGGCTGGTAAACCCAAACCAGGTTTGGGAAGGCACTTTACGGCTTCAAAATGCAGTGATATAAAAAAGTTACTGTTAATGCTAAACATTAACCATGTGCATCACTTATTTGTTTGTCTTTTTTCAGTGCCAGCAGTTGCTTTACTGATGCTATCTACTACTTAGCCTAACCCTAGCCAAAAAGGTGTTGTAGCAGAACATTTAGTACTTGGGGAGGGAGGGCCCAGGTCCAGCATGTGCTCAGGGCAAAAGTAGATTTCAGCACCGAGACTATTTAGTAAGTTACTTAACAATTTGGGACGATCTCTTTCCTGTTTAAACACATCAGTGCCCCTGTGCAACATAAAGACATGTTTTCTTTCCCATTCTAGTGCGGAAGAACTGTATTGGTCTGCACAGAGCCCTGACCTCAACCCCATCCAACACCTCTGGGATGAACTGAGATGCAGATACAGGCCCTATCACCCTACATCAGTTAGGCACCTCAGCCTCTCTAGAACAGGGGAGGATGCTATCACATCAAATGGTTTTGGAATTAAATGTTGTATACTCTTTGCTATGTGTATATTTGATTTGCTCACCCTTGGCTCTCTCCTTATCTGAGCAAATGCTGATCTCAGCAAATGAATAATGCTGGTAAATCAGCTGCTCTTGACATGAATAACCCCAAATGAGAACATAAGAATCCATCCAGGAACTTGAGAATGTTTACAGCTAATGATATAGCAGATTATATATCTATGTCATTTTAACCTTTACTGTTTTTTTAAAAGCAGCTACAAGGAACTTTCATTTTGTGTTGATTTTGGCATCTCCTGTGGACAAAAGCAATAGTGTTTCTACCACCTTGTTTGATTTTTATGATTTCAAGGGGAATCTGACCGAATATGACCCGGTGGCAGGCATCAAGAATAATTATATGGAAATAGCCAATCTTCTTGCTGATCATGATCAAAGGCATCACGTAATATGTTTAGTATACAAAAAGTAGTATGAAGGTGTTGGAAGTTTCAACTCCATTTACTTCTGATATTGCTCCTGCTGGTACAGACAGAAGTCCCCATGTTCTCATGAAAACATAATGTATGATATTCATAGTACAGCATTTGTATCACAACTCTCTGTCAGTTACTGTATTTATTTTCAACACAAGATGGAGGCAGATACAGGGGGTTGTGATGAATCCACGAGTGCTGCAAATCAGTTATGATGCAAACATTATGTATAGTTCTGTGTATTAAAGTGCTTTAATCTGTTTACTGAATCAACAATTTAAAGCCAGAGCTCATTTTTCATGGCCGGAGGCTCAGCGCTCTGATGATACCAGTAACAGAATCAACTTACCACTTTATATCGTCAGTCTGCGGACAAACAACAACATACAATAATCAGATTGTGTCGCTTTATGTTTGGTATCACTGTGATGCAGTTGGACAACTTCAGGAGATATGAGTAAACACAAACGGTAGTCAAAGCTCATATCAAAACACAACAACATATTTGTCAAAACAGTTAAGGGTTTCTAGTTCAAACTTCTACATTCTTCTTATTTGGACATTCATAAAAACGTCAACGTACAATATAGATTTATTATTAGAGACACAAATGTAAAAGGCTTTTGTAGTTCTACTGTAAGCAAACGAGTGGGGAACGTATTTCATCATGTACTGTACAATGAAACCTTCTCCATCTTAATTGTTGGAATATGCACATTAATACGGCCATAAGACAGATATAAGAGACAGACAAAAATGCTCTTGTTGTACAAAAGTCACACTACAGGCTTTAAGTGCCCTCAGAATACCTTTTTATACCACTGGTGTCTTGCAGAAGCCTTACGTGTATATTTTTCAAGACCCAGGGAACAGGCCACATCATTGCAAAATATCAAAAATACATGTGTCTCTCGATGGGGGAATTTCACTTTAAGGAGTACGCCAGGTTTCTGCAAGACACTGCACACAGCGAGTTAGTTCTGAATTCTACAAATGAAAATGTACAGTGGCACAAGAATAATGCATATTACTATGAGATATGTCCATCTCTTGTTTTTTTTTCAACCAGTTGCAGCAACAATGACCACTTGAACACTTATTTATTCCTAGACATGCACAAACTGGACAATAGACCTTTTTTACAGGAGCCATTATGGCATAAAACAGGATACCGTTGCTGCTGCTATTGTACATGTTGGCTCACTGGAAAGGCTCTGCTGCACTACATGGAACAGAACCTTAATTACTGTCATTGGTGTGTTTACCCTGCAACTTCTTGCTGTGAAAAAGGTCTATTAGATTAATAATTGCACAAGTTTAGAAAAAAACTGAATACACTTGCACAACACATTAACAGCATAAACACCCCTCTAAGCCACCATCATCACACTCACATGAACAAAACGTCTTCCAAAAGTCACATTTTCACAAAGAACACAGATGCGTGAGTTCTCTATGATCAACGTGTTATTTGAACTTTTGGGGCGCCTGAATTCATCTTGCTTACAGTCAGCTATGGTAGTAAGGGCAGTTGCATCAGGTCATGCGTCTGTACTGTGTGAGATAGTATAGGAATGTACAGTAGTCATGCATAATAAAGATACCCTGCTATATAAACAATGAACACTAGGTGGCAGATTTTGCCCACTTTGTACACAGCTCCAGTCTGCCTGGGAATAAAATGTCAAGTCATGGCAGGGGAGAGGGAGGGACATGCATAGGGCAAACATTACACTGGGTTATATTGCTTTTCGGAGAATGTGCATTTAACCTATATTTAGATTTCTTTGCCAAAAATATTCATAGAAAGCCTGGTTAGACCGACTCTAACTAAAGACTGCACTCTCTCTGTTGCTTTCTCCAAACCAGCCTCTAATCTCTTCTCCTTTTCCTCATCCCTTCTGGCATGAAACAAACAAATCTCTGGATCCTCTCCTCCTCCCTCTGTCCTTGTCCATCTTGTCTCTATGCTGCACTCTCTCATGGCTTTGATTTTCTTTCCTTCCAACCCCCCAGAAGCCATACTGTCTCTTACACCTTCATCTCTCTCCCTTTTACTCCCTTCTTCCCTCCTCCCCCGTCTCTTCTTCCCTTCCTTCCTTCCTCCTCCTCCTCTCTACAGGACAGCCGGAGAGACTGGCATTTCTCTAACAGCAGGAGGGGAATCTGCACCCAGCTTCAGCCCACGCTGGGCAAAGAGAGGGTGGGTGTGTCATGGCAGAGAGAGGTGTGTGTGTGTCTGTGCGAATGTCTGTGACTGGTTATAATGAACATGTGACCGGAACCCCACCACTAGACCTTCCAACACTTGTATGCTACCCTCAGTATGACGTCCACCTCAGAAACTCAAAGAGTGTCCCTGAATACTTCTGTCATCGCTAATGTTGGTTGGATTAAACCAGGGAGTCTGATCCCCTCCCCCCAGACAGAATTGAGACAACTACACAATTTCTAAGCAGCTTTATGGTTATGTATTCACAATGTCCATCCTTGGAAAGTGTAAGTCACACTAAATACATGCATCACGTTTGTGTTTAGATCTGACTGAGTTATGACTCAGAAGAAAGAGTGCACTTTTTGACACAAACTGTGGCAATCAGGCGCTAAGGGGTTTTAAAGTACCTTAATTGCCTCCATGAGCTGTGTTTCACAGGTGCTCCTGCAGTTTCAACTGCTAACTGTGTCGAGAAGCGGGCCAAATCAAACTGCCAAAATACAATAACTATCTTTTGTTGCTTTTAGAACATCAGCATGCACCTGTGCCTTCACCTCGGGCAGTCTTTGCCTTCAACTCCCCTGTATCCTCTGGGGGAGTGCGCCCCACAGTTTGAAAACCCCTGGAGTGAACTAACTGTTTGGCAGCAGCCTGACAGTAATGACGATAGTAAAGTATAAATCCTTATGGTGACCAATTACTCCAGTGAATTAATGCCAAAATTTGTCCAGAAGTCCCCCCAAAGCACCTGACACAAGCTGGCGTATATTGCTCATCAAGGGCTCTGCTTTCATTCGGCTCACTTCGTTTTAATTTAGTGTCTTACACTTCCTGGGACTGCTGCCAAATATGACTACCATCAACACTTGCTGGGGACAAGGACAAATGTCAAAACTTTATGTGCAAAAAACATGCCTGGTGAGAGGAATTCAAAACCCCAGAGCTGTAAAATGATAGTCAGGAGGGGAGGAGTGGGCCGGTCATGGTTCTGTCTCACTGATCTTCCATACAGTAAATGAAAAGTAACGCTACATAACAGGGTGAGTTAGAGAGGAAAAAGATGAGGTACAGCAGCAGGTGAGTCAGGGATGAGCGCCCACTGCGTCGGTGTGATGTGCCTGTTTAGCTCCAGCGAGATAAGAGAGGAAGAGGGCAAGTCACGGGTCGATCCATCCGCTCCTTTAAAGTGACAAATAACTGTACGGGAAGTGAGCGTAGATAAGCACGGGGGGGGAAGAAAGAGAGCGAGAGAGAGAGA
>NW_023339707.1:4023494-4028374 GCF_004916995.1 Morone saxatilis | reverse complement strand
GAGAGAGAGAGAGAGAGGCAAAGTCGAGCAACTGTGTCGGGGTCAGATATGCCGGTGTAGCTCCGGCAGTGGTGAGGAGGAGAGGGCTGGTCGCGGTTCAACTCCTCGGCTCTTCATAAAAGACAGCAGCTGGTCGGGGATCTCGGCGAGGACATCCTTAGCCAGCCGGGCCATGCTCAGGACCTGGTTGCCAGATCTGTCGATGTAGTCTCTGAATGGAACAAACTGGAAGTGGGGGGGGGGGGGTGTTATTTAATATACATTATGTATAGCTATGAGACTGATAATATCTCTAAAGGCATTGCAAAGGACAAATCTAGACTTCTCTTAATGTTAATGCTCACCAAGCCCTCTTCAGAAATACACAACACTGCTGGATTCATCTGTCTGTTAAAGACACTTATGTTATGCCAATGTTTGAGACATGAGCCACAATGCTTGTGCAATATATGGCACCTGGTGTGCAAGGGAGGGGAGCGGAAAGTAATGATAACTCTCCTCTGGCTGCATCAGTAAATGGATTTTTAAACTTATCCCGCTGTCAGAGCTTTAATTAATGACCATCATGAGGTGGATGTTCATTAATACGGATGGGCGCTCGCCCCCACTTCTCAAAGTGAGTCCCTGCATACATTTTCCCATCAATTTCATCTTTTATTAGATGGCGATTTATGCTGCAATAGAGTGACGATACATTGTGTGGTAACTCTTGTGTAATTCCTATTTGCTCACAGGCTGTATGCAAAACGTTACTATGTATTAAACTAGATAGTATTCTTTAATTGTGCATAAGATGATTATTATAAGTCATAAGTTGTAGGGCTGTAAGTATCTATTAATTGTTTTGGTCTTTGTTTTTTGTTTTTGTTTCTTTAGAAAAATGCCCATCCAAATTTGCCAAGCTGACATATTGAAATTGGTTGTTGTGTCTGACATTCAGATACTCAGGTAAAATATTAAATTTACCATCATAGAAGAAGAAAGCCAGGAAATGTTCATGGTTGAGAAGCTGGAACCAGTAAAGAAAGCAAAAACAAACAAACAAACAAAAAAGTACTCCAATGATTTAGCATTGCACTCTATTCAACGTATTATTCTTCCCTGTCAAAACCTGGCACCTACATTACCCACAATGCAACTCGACCAGAGATGCACGTGTGTTATGACAGTAGTGGCTAATGTAGCTTACTGCTTTCTAACCCCACGCCCCCAGACTGTTTGAATTTTCCAACTTGTGCCTTCAGCCCCAACCGACGCTGACTCAAGTGACATCACTCGAGGCAATTTATTACACAGCTCCCCTGTGAAGCCACAGAAGTCTTTAAACAACTTTTCTCACACATGCAGTAGTACTCCACAACAGTTTTATATACTTTGTGCAAAAGAGATGATTAATGAAGTGATACATTTATTGCAGTGCTCTTCAGGAGGCGGAATAGGGACTGCATTTAATGTGTGTTTGATCTTCTGCTGCCTTTACCCTTTTTAAATAATCGGATGACAACATTCAATGTAGATTTGTCGTTGCAAGTTTTGTGAGAATCTCGCCATGTCCGATCTGGTAAGAATTTCACATCCGTCACTGTATCTGCTCAATTAACTAAATGATCTATATTTGTATTATATCTGAATGGACGTGGGTGTTGCTAACCAGAAGTTGTTAAATGAAGAAATTGGTATTTGTTGATCAGAAGGTACTGTATTTATTAGAAAACTATTTTAGAATTGAGATTCAGAAGAATGTTTTCATCACAGTATGTTTTTCATATTAAAGTTGCTATATTTACAAATGCTGATATTGACACATTCTACTCTGATATTCTGATGGTAAAAAAGAAATCATTTGTACCGGATACTCATTTCAGTCAGGTACTCGCTCAACTCTAGTGTGTACTTACACGCGAGACCAATATCTTATTTTCAACACATTAACGCAGCGATGTCTGTACATGAAGATATCAAACTATCCTTTATGAACCTTGTATTGAACCTAGCAGCTGCAACACACTCAAACAAGGGAGATTATTAACACTATGTAAATTTAGATACTAATATTGCAATTGCAGTCAAGACACATTTACCGGTAATAACATTTACTGTAAGCATTTTGGCCCACATGTAACTAAAGTGTATATTGATAAAAAACCAACCAAAACTTTCTACCAGGGCCTAGGCAGGTGGCCAAGCGAAGATAATATTTCTAAATGTCCACCAGTTTACAGTGCACAAGTGGAGGTCTAATAGGTGCAATATAATGTTAATTAAAAATAATCAACATTGTTGCACTGAAGTACGGAGCCCCCCTGGTGACATTGGATTTAAAAAAAATAACGCCTGGCCACGAGATATTAATGCGTGGCCACGCGTTATTTTTTTTTTTATCCAATGTCACCAGGTAGTAGTAGTAACGCATGGCCACGAGATAATTCACCTTCACAACCCTGTCAGTAGGGGGAATGTTCATGGTAATACTAGGCTAAATGTGAGCTAACCCAAATCAGACTTGGCAGGGCAAATCGCTCAAGTGACGCGAGCCGTCAGACAATGATTCTAATATACATGGGTCATATGAGAAATAAACATAGATACACAATAGGTTAACATAATTAGCGCCATATTGGATGTATAATTCCACATGCGCATCAAGATGAAGTATTTTTAGTATCCCTTAATCGCCGTAGTGTGTTCACGATGTCGCGCGTTCACAAATGTCCTAAATTACAAATTTCTCAAATTGCTATGACCGGGCTGGAAAGGAGCTTAACGTACTAAAGTAGAAAAGTATGGACATGTCCCACTGTAAAGGAATATGAATGACAAGTCCCCACCTCCTTCAATAGGAAAAAATAAGAAAAGGCGGGCCGGATTATGCAATATTGTCCTTCCATGTACTGGGTACCAAAAAGACAGCTCTAAGGTCGAAGTCGTCCTTATGGTGCAAGCAAAATCTCTAGAAATGCCTGCAAATAGTACCTGCATCAAGTTGTTTTTTTTTAAAGGGGAGTAAGAGGCCGTAGCCAACTCTCACTGCGGTGTCATAGAATTACATGCCGATAATATGTCCCTGGCTCCGATAAGACGACTGCTGCGAACAGAATTGACGCGTGGGAGGCTTCGGATATACCAATGGAATATGATTATCATTAAGCTCCCATGCTGATTCCTGTTCGTTGCCAAAGTCGCCCAAAAAAAAAACGACTCAAGCACTCAAGTTAAGGTTATTTTTCCGACAAATGCCCAATATAAGATGATTTTTCATACTTCATGGCACAAATGAGTGGAGATTTCATTTTCCTCCTGTTGCCATGGGGAACGTTTGATATCCATTGTGGAAGCCGATAGCCATACGAAAAAGCTGCGGAAAACCCACGCTCGGGCGAGATAGAAGACATGATATGTGAAAGTCCGCAAAATCCCTATGTTAGCAGCCTTTCGATATAGGTAGTGTTGTGTGTGCTCGCTGCTGTAGATAATAGATATAGATATAGGATAGTGAATATAGTTGGTCGCCTGGGTGTTTGTAATTCGTGGGGTTCCCATGGTGTAGGTGAGGATAAACAAAATAAACCTGGTAGGACCGTTGTCAATTCACAAGCGTGTCCCCAGTTAACAATCCAAAAACCGATAAGTCTCCGTCGTCCATGGAATCGATTTGCCTCGCTTTTCCTAACATGATGAATAATTCATATACTTAGTGTGTTCAACGTTTCTTTTCCTTTAAACCTTTGTATGAGCTCTTTTTAATCCCAATGTCAAACAGGGTCCGTATGGATCGTTCCCTTCCCTCGACCAAGTCGTTTTCGTGCCCTTAGCCTAGCTCTCCGAAAGCCAACATTATCCTTAATTCGTAGGTAGCGTTTTGAATCAGCCAAATCAAAGAAAAATATGAAAATGGAACTGAAATTTGATGATTTAAACCGGTGTTAAAACATACTTGAAGTTTGTAGGAAATGTACCATGTCAATAATGTGCAAATTTACTCTTGTGCTCTAAAGAGAAGAAAAGAGGCAAATA
This sequence comes from Morone saxatilis, assembly GCF_004916995.1. Lineage (NCBI taxonomy): Eukaryota > Metazoa > Chordata > Actinopteri > Moronidae > Morone > Morone saxatilis. Next base: position 4,024,360 of record NW_023339707.1, on the reverse strand, counting down.
AAGGATGTTAACAAGATTGAAGTCATTGTCTGTTATTGTCGGTTTATTGGCCGAACCTGTTAATCGTAGAACAAAACCAACAAACACACACAAAAGATGAAAGCGGAACAACACACACACACACACACACACACACACACACACACAGGACCCTACGTGACCAAAGCAATGATGCTAATCCCAAACTTAATCCCGACGCTAAGTAGTTGAAATATAATGAATGGCCAGTTATGTCTCCTTGATTATAAATCCCTCACTTCCTTTGTGTTTCTGTGTGCGCTGGAGTGGAACTATTAAATCGTTCTGTGATACCTTTAATTTCGTCCCAACTCTCTCTCGCCCACTCAATATCAAGGTGATTTCTTTTTTCCCTCCCGTGTTACACTTTGCGCTCGCGCGCTCTCCAACCACTTCCCAATGCCATCTCGTAAGGAATGATCCCATTGCCAATCACTATATTAAACACTTACACAGTCTCACACCAGCTAAAACACAACCCATGGATGTGTGCTTTGCTCGCTTTTCGGTAACATAGCTTCTGCATTTGCAGGATACTACATAGGCCCACTCTGCCACTTTGTTTATACAAATTTGTAACTCTTATTTTGTGTCGATCTGCCGCTCGTGCTGTGGTAGCCGTTATAAACTCGCATGCCTCCTCCTCAAACATCAACACTACGTACATTTACTCATTGCATCTGGCCATCTGTCTTTGCCTCTATACTATTGGATCCTCCACTGTATCGTGTGTGGCACTTAATCTCAAATAGCTACTAATCTGGTGCCGCTCGAGCCAGCTGACCCTGGGCTGCTACGTCTTCTCCTCCCCCCACCATCACACTAAAGAAAATACATCTCTTCACCTC
>NW_023339707.1:4017131-4023394 GCF_004916995.1 Morone saxatilis | reverse complement strand
GAAGTCCGCAAATCAGTCTCATTTGTGTGTGTGTGTGTTGTGTTGTGTTGTGTTGTGTTGTAATTCATTCCTATATTAAAATAAAATGAAATTAATTCAAACTTGTCCATGTTAACAATCAACAGTCTCTGCATGGAAATGACTGCAATAATTATCTCGTGGCCACGCATTATTTATTTTTTTTATCCAATGTCACCAGGGGGGCTCCGTAGTGAAGGCATTCATCATATTGAATCATTAACAACAAGAATGCATGGAAATGTAACGTGTAAACATCCTGATTGAATTACTGTCATAATAAGGTTAAAGGCAATCAAAGGATTACAATGAGCATGCAAATGTGATTACCGCTGTTAGTGAAACAAAGTGCAGGGAAGGGACTGTGAAAACATGATATCAATATCAGTAAGTTAATAAATGATGCAGTTATTAACCCGGTGTGGGGTCATTAACTCTTACAATGATGTTTTGCAAAACAGGTGATTTCTCTGTGTTCACTGTAGCAAGACAAAGCAATTAACTCAAAGCATGTAGGAACATATGATTATATTACCTCAGCCCATTAACATGGTGTTATTTTGAAACCTGTTTTGCAATAAATAGCCACTGCCACTTTGTTACAATTGAATTTTTGCAATCTTATAAACTCGCATGCCTCCTCTCAACATCTAGACACTATACATTTATCATTGCAAGCACTCATTTATCATTGTTGGAACCTATGCTCGACCAGCTGACTGGCCAGTCTTCTCCACACTAAAGAAAAATTCAATGATACATTGTTATCACAGGCAATTGTATATGCTTCCTATTTGTGTTCTCATATCTCTAAAAGGCTTCTTCAACTCCTTTCTTTTTTACCGTTCACTGTTGCCAGATGGGGTTACTGCTCGCTCTTTATAAAACTTGCTGCTAAACAAAGTAAAGAAAAAGCTGCTCTCTCAACCTATTTTGTAGTTCATCTCCAGGTACGCAGTTATATTTAATAAACAATACATTTTTCAAGACGAAGTACTTTGTTAAATCTACACACTGTCACCCACAGACGGAGTGGAAAATCAAACCTCCTAACCCTTACTGAACTGCTGGATGTTCAGTCATTACAAACTCATGCTGCACAGCAAAACTTACCAACCAATAGAACCTAAACTCTTAAATTCTACTGGAAATCCCAAAGTTTAAACATACCAGTAATGAAAAGCTGAAGTTTAGGGAAACATGTATAAAATGATTTACAAAAAGACAAACAAAATAGCTAAAAGTATTGTATTTTATGTATTTTGAATATTTACTCAGTGTAAACACTATACTGTATACTACAAGCTTATATGAAGAGATGGAGCACAATGATACAGAATGTATATGATACTGTCAGACAGTGTTGAATACCAGGATATTTCTAACCATAGAGCTACTTAAGGGGAAAATAAAAAGGAGAACTGGATGTTTAGGGGTTAACAAACAAGTCGTCCAACTGACACACACTGCAACACTTCAGTTGGTCCAGTCTGTTTCATTTCATAAGAGCTGTGGCAGTGCACAGTTGTGGATAAAAGGTGGGTGTCCCCAGTACTAGTGTAGTACTCTTAATGTTTCTGTTCATCAGACAGTGAAACAACTAATGCCAGTTATGTTTCATATTGCAATTTGGTGGAATAAAGGCTAAATAGTCTAAATGGCCTAAACCTAATCAAACATTGATTTGTTTTGAAAAGACATGACAAATGATCAATTTCGTTCGTACGTTGGTGGACAAACTTCTGCACGATCCACTCCTACACTCCTCAGTGTATAAAGCTCACTTTATAAAACACAATGTGGTAACGTGTATGACAATATATGCACTATACTTCACATTTGTAATGATTTTCCATTGAATTATTACTGAATGTCCTTTTTTAATATAAAATACTATTTGAAACAGAACTTTTACATTGAATAAAAAACCCAAACATATTCCTGTGTGAGACTGCCTATCTTAAGCAACTTAAATTAAGCAGGTACATATCTAAAAAAAAAAAAAAAAGAAAAGTGAGATTAAACCTGACCCTTTGACCTTGCTGATTTTATATTGTAAAATCAGAATCAGAGAACAAGACAATGAGCCTGTTCAGTGGCTCACTATAGATGGGTAATGTATATTGTATGAGACAGTTCCCCTTGTATGTTTCAGTCTGTGTTATGAACGCAAGCTGCCCTCCTCCGGGGATAACTCCCCCATGCTGCTGCTGTTGACAGAAACATGCTCAAATCTAACCTGCAAAGTTAAATAGAATTATGATGAATACCTGTACAATGTCTCGCTCAGCAAGGCGTCCTCTGGAGGACACTCTCACCTCATCTCCATCCAGCTCCTCCATGGCTAAAAGGATAGAAAGCGACAGAGAGAGTATGACTCAATACTGGAACCACCGAGGGAGAATATAAAGAAGGTACAGGATGTTCTTCTGTATTTAACGTAACGTGATTGCTGATGTGGAACAAAGGATGGGGAGTAAGAACAGGTATTCAGTGGAGAATGATTACAATGGTAGGAAAAAATGTCATTGCTTGTGCAAAAATTATGCACAATTACATCACAGGTCAGAAAATCTAAATAAATCCACTCATGGGGAAAGCTTACAGGAACACTTTCAGCTAGCCATGATCAACTATAGCCAAATTGTTCTATGATGGAGATCCAGAGTCATTCTCAGAGGTCTTCTAAAACAGAACCTGCACAAGAGTGTGTATCCTGCATCTGGCAAAAGCGCAAAATAGCCGGGATGTGTGGTGCTGCCATGGAAAGGTGGCAGAACATAACGTTCAGGTCAAATCTGCAGACAGACTCACAAGGAACCAGAAAATATTAGAGGACAAACACCAGAACTGAATAACACGGATAACACTAAAAGTGCCATGCTACGATCTTAAACACATGTTCAAAAATGGGGTGCCCATACTCAAGATGGAGCAAATAACAAAAAGAGGCAATTAGCCCTGGCAATAAAGTGTACACACACAGACAATATGGGCTGCTATTGAGCCAGTATGACCTTGTGAACTCCCCCCCCCCCCCCCCCGACCCCGACATGCCTGACTGCCTTTGCTACCAATCCCACCATTGGATTGCTTAAACAAGTAGAAAATGATAGGCCATCCAACACAATAATGATGGATATGTCGTCACACCCTGCTGAGCAGTAACAGACTGCACACACACACAAACAGAGTCCCCATTGCAAATTCATTGATCTGTGGGCTGTAGGACACCTGCATGCTTGACTCCATTGACTTTCTGTAGCACCTCTCCCAGGAAGGGGAAAAGTGTACTGGTGTATAAAAACACCAATTATGATACAGCTGCTATATTGTTTCCTGTTTGCTCACAAGAGTCCCATCAAGTCAGGGAAAAGTCAAGGCCAAAGTCAAAAGCACCCTTTTATATAAAACATCACATATTTGTGTCTTAGCACTGTCAAGGTTGTTGAATGTAATTACAGTGGCTTACATTTCAAATATATTCAGTGCACGTTGCTTCCCATAGCTGCTGCTGTGTGTGGTCTCCTATCACATTCTGCTCAGCTATATGCCTAATTGAAAGGTACGCTGCAGAGAGTTAGTTCAATGTCTGGATGAGCAGGTCCCCATACGGTTTATGAGGTAGTAAACACATTCAACCTTTTTGTAGGGATACATGTGACGTGTTTTGCTGAGAAACATCAAATGCAGCGTAGGGAACACTGGGATTTCACAATTTCAGAACTTTCATAGGTGAAGTGTTGCTGGAGCGCACTGGATCGAAACCTTGCCACGTTTTTTCTTCAAGTGAGGAATTAGAATACTCAGTTTGTATAAACTGGTTGAAATTCATATACATTTTATCCAAGAGAGCAAGGGATCAATAAAAACAATTGTGATTATATAATACAATACAAAACAAAACATTTAGCTGATACGAATCGGAATCTTTTTTAACATTATAGATGCAACTACATCACTCGTAAATGCCCCATGAGCCGGTCTAATTCTAAAGTTATGAATCAGTTGACTGAAGCTTTGCTGCTAACAGCATTTCCACTCGCAAAAGGTTAACAGTCAACACGAGAGTCTTGTGAAAAAGAGCGACGGGAGTAACATTAGCACAGCATGGCTAGTGTGGTCAGTACATAAACAAACATGTCTGACAACACTGACGTGATTTATAGTGCAACATAAAATCAAAAATCTGAAGTTTGGAAGACATTTGGATTCTGCAAGAAGAAAGGAACATTGGACAGAAGTCTAGCCATTTGTAAGATCTTAGCCTGCACAAATCTCTCACACGCATACACCATGACCACGACCTAAATGCAACCACACACAGTGGAGAGGAGCTTCAAAGATCCCGCTTCACATCATGTTTTCTTTGTCTCCAAGATGTGTGTCCATGCGGGTGTATGCTGAACATACAGTCAGATCAAACACTCTTAGACACTCTTACTTTTCGGTGCTCACCCAGACACATACATACCTTTTAGTACATGTAGTTAGGATACGTTGTGTGTTTTGTCTGCCAGCTGCAGCACTGTCACTCAATACTGGACCAATTTCAAAAATTACTTTCCCCATTACTCACTTAGACAATAGGGTCTGGGTTGACAAATACTAAAGTTTCCATTAAATTCAGGTTTAAAATAGTTCAATGGAAAGATAATACTAATATTGTAATTGTCCCTGACTGCAGCTGCATGCTTCTGGCAAGAATCATGCAATCATTTTCTTCCCTCATACCCGCATACAGGTGATCTGATTATGAAGATGTATTGTCATTTAAGTTGCCATCAAAAAATAGTGTGTTTGTTTACTCCTGGTGTGTTATTCTCATTAAGATGGCTAATGATGACAGAAGAGAGGAAAGTTGCACTCAATGACAAAAAGTCCCTTTATATACAGAAGATAAAAAAAGTTTTTGGTAAATGGACTTTCGTTTTAAAATGTTTAAAAAACAAGCTGTATTTTCAGGTCGTATTTTCCTTTTCTGTTTTCATTTTCAAAACAAAAAAGGTGTCATTCCCAATTTTTGTTTTCTCATTTCAAATGAAAATCCGTTGGCTGCAAAGTACACTGACCATCCAGCCTTCATCAGTGTCACAGTCATGCAGCAGAGATAGCTCTTAAATAACAAACACACAGCTGATCCACTTCAAGGTGATTGGCACTGCACCTGCTAAGGCAATCAGCCACATTAACAATCAGTGAGCATCCAACATTGGAACAAGGAAGAAGGTGGAAACTAGGTTATCACAAAAGCTGTGAGCACTAACTCAGATGTCTGCACATATCAGATGTTAATACATTTTAATCATAAATGTAGTCAACAAGAAAGACGCAAATTTATTAGGATTCTTTTCGTGATTATCACACTGAAAAAGAATAAAAAAATCCTGTCATTGATAACATGCAATACAAATAGTATAATACAACATGAGGGATATTTAATAGAGGTCTCTTTAATGTACCCCCTATGTATTGTATATATGTATTGTATTGTCAGGTAAGCCTGGGAACCGCAGATTTTAACTCACTGCACAAAACCTCTCTAATACATGTAAGTTGACATAATATGTTGTAGAATTTTTCTGTCATTCACTCGTGTGGTTATGTATCAACATTTATATGCACTGTTGTTAGCAGCAGCACAACATGTGAAAGCAAAGAAGACTGTAAAGTTTTCCTAAGTATTCAAGTTTTGTACCCTTGGTAAGTGATAGGTAGAGGTACTTTATGTCATTTGTTTTACTCCAATAAAACCTTCAAAGTACTTGTAATAACTAATACTTGTTTATTAGAAATGCAAAGGCTTACAATGTGTCCATGCAGTATTATATAAGGTTACTGTGTCATATTCTCTAGTATCAGAAAAAAGTGTGAAAATTTATATATAAAATATAAAATTTTATATATAAAGTGTGTTTTATTATTTTGAGCTGCTTAATAAGTAATTTCTTGGGTAGTGTATACATGTGTACATGCAAATGTTGCACTGTAACGTTTAGAGTATTTGTGTACAGCTGTGTGTTTGGTGAAACGTTTAATAAGCTGCAATTTTGTTGTTCGTTTTTACTTTTCATGACCCTGCTGTCTGACCTATAGTGTACCTGTGACCCTCCTCTCCTCAGTGATGTTTACTCATGTTGGCATGAAAAATTAGAGACCTATTGCTAAAATGAAACACTCACCATCAAATTCAGCTGGTCCAACACCCACGATAATTATGGAAAGGGGGAGTGATGCTGCCTACA
>NW_023339707.1:4011654-4017031 GCF_004916995.1 Morone saxatilis | reverse complement strand
TCTACTGTCAGGATATAGTGAAAGTTTCACCAAATATGTCAAAAAGTTATTTGTCTTTGCCCAACACTGCTGTTGATAATACCAAAAACCACAGGTCACTCTTTAGCTACCTCACCTTACCCATTAGTGACAAATAGAGAATATCTCTTCTCTACGGTTTCAATACATTTTAGCATTTACTTCCATTATAAATGTCATTTGTGGCCACTATTCAGCAAATGTTACATACATAGCCTACACTTAACAGATATTTAATTCCCTTCCACATACCATGGATAGCTCTTTGTTCTATGATGCTGTATCCAAACCAGACCACTGAGTTGTTTACTACCTAAAACTACAACCTTGAGCAACAGACCCTTCAAAAATAACAAGCATCAAAAACAAGGCATGAAGAAAATCATGAGACCTTGCTTGTTGTTTTTCCTTTCCAACATGGGGGTTTGATGAGAAAAACAAATTAATATATCCATATTGCAAAATATCAGCTCTGGCTTAATATGAAGCCAGATGAGTTTGTAAGAGTGTTTGTGTCCTTCACCTGCTGCTTGTGTATTTATTGCGAGGAGACATAATCTAATACCAGTGACTTAGCTGTTGCACCTGGCTGAACACGACATTGATCTGTGAGACTATGTTTCTGTGTGTGTGTGTGTGTATACGGTAAATGTGTATGTGCATGTGTATGGGATTTTAGCCTCATGTTTGTGTGAGCCTGTGGGCCCTTCTGTGTGTTTTTTCAGTGGGTGATCTCTATGCCACCTCTATGTCTCTTGCCGCTTGACACATTGGTGGAATAAAAAAACTGAGATCTGATAAGTCAGTGCAGTGACACGTAGGTTAAAATGTACAACACTATTCTGGTCTAGCCAGCAGGTAAATCCATGTTGTATACAACCAACATGGATTTACCTGTGGCAGAAAAATCCTTTGTTTTTTATTGCCCTTTTATTAAACTTTAAACCATCATATATTGTAGGGCTTAGCTTTAAGGTGCAAAGATAGACAAAGAGATCAATCAGCTCATTCCTTTAACAGGCCAGTGGCTCCTATAGACTAACTGAGGAGGATGAGAAGTAGAAGTGGCTGGTTATGGTTCCGATTTGTTTACTCTAATCATCGCCTTTTGACCATAAGAAGAAGGTATCCCATGTTTCAAAAGCAAAAATGAATCCTCAAATTTATGGAGATCAATCACCATCAAAAATCAGGAAACAATTGTACCATTTAAAAATGATTTGAGAATCTGTCAAACAGTTTCATTTGTGAGTTGTGAAATGATCCAGTCCGGTTTTAGTTCAGGACACGCTGCAATTACAGTAGCAGACAGAACACAAAGTGTCAGTGCTAATAATTATGAATCCAGTCCTAAAAATCACACACGCTGTACCACAAGGTTCTGTATTGGTAGCGGTTCTGTTTTCCACTTCTATAAACAATAAAGGTGATACATCAGCCAGTGTCGAATAATTTCAATGCAAACTATACATGTATACATTTATCGATACAGCTGTCTTAAGCTGGTCTAATCTCTGTGACCTCCGACTGCCTTTCACCAAACTACAGTCATTTATAACTTATTAAAAGTAACGCAAAACATAAATAAAAATATAAACTATCCTCTAAGACAACATGCTTCATACAAAAGCAAAGGCAATCTTTACGTTCAAGTCTCTACTTGCTCCCTCAGCTACTTGGCGGGAGCGGGGGAGAACCCTATCATCTAAGAAATGTTTCTCTTCCCCACAGTCTCTCTCCTGACCTGGACAATATCTTCCACATGTGCATGGTATTGAAGGCCTACCTTTCCATGACAGGCACCACTCTCCCCTTGTATAAACGTCCAGGTGCATAGCAAACGATCCTGGCACGCCCACCAATACAACCCCACTCTCAGCATTCTGCACACCACCTGGCAGGCCAGGACGGACAGTATTTGCTACGTTATGCTCTTTTGATTTGCTTGTTACTTTAATGTTTTATGACTCTCTCTCCATCTTGTATAGAACGGCAGAGGTTCACGTTTTTGCCTATCGACCTCCTTTGCTCAGCTAAAAAACTCTGGTGTTTAGTCCCGACAGGTTTTCACTTCAGTTTTGCGTCCGGATACTGTAATGGCTTGCTTGGAGTTGGGGTTGGTGTTCACACTATTCAGTGTATCAACACTTATACGGAAACAATACAGGAAAATTCATGGTATTTATGAGAGCAAGTGTGTTAATCACAATTAATAATAATGACGTGTCTAAATATGGATTGAATGGACGCTCAGTGAAAAACCACGAGGTGAATGAAGTTATCAAGTACATGGTAGTAGATCAAGCAATAATCATTCATTGGGGACAGTTTAGCCTGGACTACCTGTCTTCATTCAGTTCAGTCTCTGCTAACACCAATGGATCCGTGGGAGCGAGGAAAATCAGCAGATTATCATCGTCCTACCTTTTTTCGCTCCCTCCTCGCCGTTAGTTTGTTGTTTTTGGTGATCGAAATGATGTTAAAGACATATTGTTTCTGTAAAAAGATGTTGTATACTAATTACTCGCAGTTAGCATAATAACAGGAAGTACGTTTTCTCACGCGCATCGGGTTTTTCTACTGATTCGGAGTTCCAAATTAAAGGCAATGTCCATAGGCACAGCAGTATTCTTGATTTAATAATAAATTCGAGTGCGCGTTGGTATTCCCATCTAGGTATTTCGCTCTTGCTGTCGCAGGTTCATAAGCGCTTACAGTACAGTGTGAATCACCAGTAAAATTCACATGGGACCGCACCTATGTTATGAATAAGATGGTGGACTAGCCTCTATGGAAAGTTTCTTTTTAGGACTGAGACACATAGGTAGGAGAAGGAAGGGACGACCAAAGAAAAGGGAACAGCATTGTTATAGAGAGTTAATTAAGTTAAATCTGTACCGGCAGAGTGACCAGTTTTCGTACGGAACGTTGTACAACGATATTAGACAGTCTAAAGAGGGAAAGAGAAAAACAAAATAAGCTCCGTGAGCTTGCTGGGGCATACACTAGACTTGTTTTTTCACTGTCAAGTACATACCGCAATCTTCTTAATTGGATTTAATGACATAGCTAGCGAAGACCAGTGCGTAGTATATTCATCTTTATGACTTAATTATTCCTAGTCGTAGAAGCTAAACCCAGTACGCCTGAGAGATAGACAAGAAAAACCTTAGACACGACCTGTTTTGACCACTCCTTGCTCATATCTCCTCATGTAGTGGTATATCCCAGGTGGAAACAAGTCTACTGCATGCATCACCAGATACCTCGTCATACCGGATGGCTCTACCCAACAAAAGACTCTAGCCAAAACAACCACAAATATTTTTAATCAGAATACTAGCTACAAGTATGTGATGTGTAAACTTGGATATATTAACTGTCATGTTGTACAGGACATATTAGAAATCTGATGTTTGGGTTTTATGCGAATTTTACTATGCCAAGATTAGGTGCAGTGTCAAATCACAAACAATTATCGCTAGCTTTGTCGGTTTTGCTGTAAATATTGCCAGATCGAACAAATAAGAAAGATTTCTACCAAATGTTGTGCCCCAAACAGGAGACTCCCTACGTACAGCATACAGCTCGGGAGTCCAGATTGATATAGCCACCACCAGATTTTTTACTGGATTTGGGTGTCTCGTTTTGATAAACCACAATAGTCCACCAACAGAGTAATCCGGTGTTTGAAACTAAAAACCATTGTGACTTTATCTTATACTATGAAGGATCCAATAAATGTAATAAGCTCAAACAATAATAGTGTCTATGAGTTTCTATGTATTTTTATTGTGATGTTATTCATGATAATTAACATGAGCGTATGTTTGTGAAAAGCAGTGATGTGTCATCGCCGCCTCCTTATAGATTATCTCTCTATAATAGTCTACGTCTTGTATTCTGTCTTATTACTTCCATATAGATTATATAGTTTTGTATTTTGTTTTTATTTTTTTCGATTGTGTTCTGTATGTTTATCATACCTTTTATTTGTTTTTCTATTATAGTGGATATTTTCATGACCTGTCTTTTTTCTTCTATTTCAGTATTCTTTTGTGTGTTATCTAGGCTGTTTGATGTGATTTAGGACTGGGATATTTTTCATTATTATTATTAGCATCGGGTACATCTTTTTGGTGCTTTCTGTTGTTTTACTTGTAATTTGCATGACGAACTAGTCCTTGATAGAATAAAAGCGATACAGCCAGGACTGGAACTCTACTAGGAATTGTAACATCAACCTAAATAGAATCTGGCTTATGTGGGTGTTGAGATATCTCTAGTCTGTAAGCCTATTTTGACATTGGCGTCCCAATTGTATTCTTCTCTCGCCATGGTGGAGTGATTATAAATGCAGGGGTATCTACCAATAAAATTTGGAGGGATTCTCTCAATTTGCTATGTTTCGTAAGACAAATGGATATAACCCTTTGTGTTTCATTGTAGAGTTTACAAAAACGCGCGAATCGCATTAGAGATAAAACTCAAGACTGGATAGATACAAGATATAAGATAAGATAAGATATATTTATTGGTTAAAGACCAAGACCACTTTCTCCTTAGTGTCTTTCTTCTCCGACACGAGGCATGTCCTTCAGTGCGCGCAGCTCCAGTACTACGCGAGCGTACTCGCGCATTGTCTGCAGAAGTCGACAGTGAGGCTGAAGTTCATACCAGAATGCGCTTCGGCTTTACGATAGTCTATTCATTGCTATATGGCATGGCCGACAGCATAGGCCCCAATACTCTAACAATCCATTATATGATGGTATTCCAGTGTTCCTGAAGCTCGGCCCTCCCGGTTTTCTGCGGGTCTCTCGACATCTGGTTGATCAAGTGCCTGGGACAAATAGAGGCTCCGTCTTACTCCTTGTCTGGCGCCAATAGAGCGCTGATATAGTCGTATGGTACTATTTAATACATCCTCGCGCTCTCGCGACTCTCACTATCATATTCGCTCTCTCTTTCTCTCACGAGCACTTCTCGCTCGCCTCCCCGCAGAGTACGTTGTACTAGCCCAGCACTTCCGCGCTCGCGCGCTCCACGACGTAGTGGCACCCCTCGCGCGCTCAGAAGAGAGCAACACAGAGTGACATGTGGCGCGCACCACAGGCGTCGCACAACGACAGACCCTCGCAGCCTATGTAATACTCCTGGCAATGTGACTGGAGATGTGGAGGCGAACAACAACGGTAAGGCACAGGCTCTAGAAAGATGAGGGGGAGATATCGGAGCGTTAATCGCCTCTAATAGGCAAATACACCGGTCAGAGAGTGAAATATTGAGTGTTTGGGAATTTATGTATCGGATAGTCAACACCCCCTCCCCACCCCGCCCCCACGCTCTTTTTTTCTTT
>NW_023339707.1:4006721-4011629 GCF_004916995.1 Morone saxatilis | reverse complement strand
ATCTCTAGAAATCATGCTCATACAAAAGGCAATTAATGTTACTCTTTAAACACTGGCTGCAAATTCACTAGAAATGTTCTCTTCCTACAAATATCTTCAAATATGGTTGAATGACAAATTAACTTTCCATACACACATTGATAACGTCGTAGAAACGTATGCCCTAATTACTAATTAACTCTTTAAAGAGTTGCTTGCTCCTTTGCAGCTAAAGAAACTCTTGTTTAGTCCACATTTATCTATGGTGGATTATGGTGACACACTACGACATACGGATATGGATCAGGCTGTAATTTATATGTATGTGTTAATTTAATGGACCTCAGTGAAAAACCAGAGGAAGATTTCATATGTACCTTTTCATCTTTAAAACCATTCTTGGTAAACTACCTACCTTTGCTGAATGTTTTCTCCTTTGTCAAACTGCCACCACACCAGATCCTCAAGATGGATTATCATCCCCAGAGTCTGCTCTGAATTTAGCAAAACTGTATTTTTGTACGAGGCACCCAGGGCCAGGAATAATTTACAAGGCAAATCTAATTTGGAAACACTGCCTTCATATCAGGCATTAAAGGCCATATTCACACATTTTATGAAGAATGTGACTGTTTGCAGTCATCTTTCTTCTATGCCTCTCAGATCCTATGTTATTGTAATATATGTGAAACAGATTGTTTATGTGACTTTAACTACCCCGAGACAATGTATCTCATTATCTATAAGGTCCAGGTTAATTTTGGTTAGTTTTTGCTGACTTTCTATGCATGGGTTTTTGCCTTTGTTTAGCACTTTTAAAACTGTCATCACCCTGTATGCATGGTGTCCTTTTTGTCGTGAAAAACTGAACTATGAATCTGAAAAATATCCTTTTGTCAATTTAACAATGTATAAAGCTGTCAGGATCCTAAAATACATTTAAAAAAAAGTCACAAGTGCATATAAATATGTACAACTCTGTGGTGATAATTACAGAAAATTTCATTATATAATAGGGTATAAAATATAAGATTGTTTCACTATTTACACACATAAATGGAAAAGTAAAATTATGCAAAACCTATTTAACTACAATGCAAGTGATTTTGAACCAACTCTTTTGTGCATTCTCTTATAAAATCTATGTGTGCAATTTACATTTACAGTCACTTCAAATACTTAGTCAAAGTTAAAAATATGGTCTACAGACATGAGACAATTCTGTGTGAAAGACCTACATCAGCATTTTCTACTGGTTTTCTCAACTCTCTACATTATATATAAATAATGTCACATTTCTATAAAGAAAACATGATCAGAGGATTCACTGTGATAAAATAAAAATCTGAAATTTCCTTTCAAAACCAAGTGGCTAGAGAATTTATAAACCATACAAGGAAAATGTCAGCAGCAAGCAGTCACTGATCACCAGATGTGGTCTGACTGACAGTTTCCATTGGGACGGTTTCTGCGACACAAGTGTCTGGATTCTAAATTTTAAATGAAAGAATACAAACAAAACAAATAAAAAAATCAACCACTTTTCACTAAAATAACTTTTTTAGTGTTCCCGCTCAAATCTTCATTATTGCTGAGACACTTTGAGGCATAAAAAAAAATGATTATCAGCTTGACGGGATGCTGCAACCTTCGTAATCCTGCACATGTTTGACTTGCTCCCCGCTGTCAATGTTTCTCATAAATAAACAAAGTCTCTAATCTGGTGAAAAAGCTTCTTGTGAGTCATGTCACTAATAAGCTTTGATCAGGCCTGTAAATACAAAAATAACGAAAACAAATCCCTGGGGTTTGGTTTAAAGAAAACATAATGGTATAACTGTACCCTAACTCTAACACACACACACACAGTTTCAAACTTACTTTGCCACTTTGTTAATGACAGGTGCAAAGTTGGTGGGTCCATATAACTGCACCGTCCTCAGGCTCTGGAAATAAGCCTCCAGAACGCCCTCTATGCCCACACAGTTTGGATTCTCGTTGTCACCACTCTGCAACAGACAGCATACAGACCACTAATGAAGCACACAGTGTACATTCAAACATCCAGTGTAGCCTACAAACGCTATATTTAACAAAGCAGTGCAATAAACGAGGAACATCCATCCATCTAGAGTACAACTGTTGTCATATTTTACATGGTTCTTCCAAAGATAATCAGACATATTTTAAATACGCTGCAAATACCCGCAGTTATATGTATACTATCTGCATTTAATTTGCCATTGTCTGATACACTGTGCACAAGGAAGTAGTGTCAACACCGTGAAAGAGAACATAAACAGAAAGCTCAAGAGATTACTCCCAAATAAATGTCTCTCTCCTTACACCTACAGCAGGATCAGTACCTAATGACACTGTCTAGTTATGTGTCTATAGAGGGCAATACTGGTCACTTTCTCACACAACTGGAAAGTTCAGGTAAGTACAGTAAGTTAATAAGTTCATGGAAGCTCAAAGTTGTCGGTGTAAAAATCAGTGTGAACTCTGGGGGGCACTGACAGGGATTTAAGATCAATCTGTAATATTACAGTAATAAAGTATTTTTAAGTCTTTAAGAGATACTCCAGTGATTAAGTATTGCACTTCCATAAAGAACAGGGACTCACAAGAGTAGCATTAATAAAAAGAACAGTCAAAATCAAAGCAGCAGACAGTAGAGGCCTGGAGAATTACTCTTTTAAACTCTACCTTCAGTTTGTAATGAAGGTTTTCTGTTAAAGGTCCAGTGTGTAACATGTAAGTTACCTATTGTCAGAAATGAAATATAATATTCATAGGGATGTTTTCATTAATGTACAATTGCCTGACAATAAGATTTGTTTTGTATTTTCGTTACCTTAGTGAGCTAATAATGAGCTGTTTTTATCTACAGAGGGAGCAAAGAGGGTCCAAATGTAGTACCTCAGACCTCCATCCTCATATCTACCTCCTCAGGCCTCTCTAATGCAGGTATTATCACCGCCCTGATGGTCAAAGAATGTATTGTATTGTTGTGATGTATGTAAAATATATTATGACTGGCAACTTTAGGTCAATTGGTTGCTCGTAGAACTTTTGAATGAGGCCTCTACAGTAGATCTAATATGAGTGAAGATTCAACAACTGGATTGCTTGTTTCTCATCTTAATTTATTTCAGGATTTGTTGGACTGATAAGGTAAAATAAGTAAAAGTTTTTTATAACAGAACCCTACTACTCATACTCTGAATTGACTGAATTGAAACAAAATGGTAGAATATTTCAATAACACACCACTGGGCATCTTTCCTTTAATTTGTCACATTACCCCTATCTTTTCAATAATTCTTTAAATTAAGCTTTCAGCATTGTACATTCACCCAAATAGATTCTAATTTTGGTAACAGAAGGAGAGAGTCGGCTTCACTTCAGCTTAGCATCCAGCCGTTTCTGACTGGTTGCCCTGATCCCTCAGGAGGATGCAAGGAGGAAGTGGAGGGGATGCTGGGAGATTCCCGCTGGCAAGCAGATGAGCCAACTTCTCAACTTGTGTGACCAGCTGCTGTCTCAGTGACAACTCCTGGTCCAAACCACACCCTGCTACGGGTGAACTGTGTGTAGGTGTGTCTTGTATGTGTGAATTCATATGTTTGTGTGTGTGTTCACATGTGTGTGTCTTACCAGTGGGAAGGCGTGGGAGATTTTGCCGTCAGGGGGCAGCTTAGCACCAAAACCGTAGGCAGGAAAGAGCTTGTCACTGTCGTAGTCCTGGATAATCTCACCTACTGCTTTCAGGGCCATGGCATATGCATTCATTTGGTAGGGACTCATATAGTGGAGGGAGGTGGGCTGGGAGGGGTTACCTTGGAGGAAGACACACAGGCATTACAATAAAGTAAATGATGATATATCTCTCCTCCGCTGTGTGTGGTTTTCACCAGCAAATTACAATGTGTCAACAGGAGATGATTCATGCTAACAAAACACTGTATATATGTTTCATCTCCTTCTTTCAAACAGGTTTACTAAAAAGAGCGTCTATCATTTGCATTTTTATTTGCAATAGAGACAGACTATGGCTGTGATAAACTACATTCAAAATCGTAGCTTTAACAG
The DNA here is from genome assembly GCF_004916995.1 of Morone saxatilis. Taxonomy (NCBI): domain Eukaryota; kingdom Metazoa; phylum Chordata; class Actinopteri; family Moronidae; genus Morone; species Morone saxatilis. The sequence continues at coordinate 4,007,555 of NW_023339707.1, read as the reverse complement.
TCAAATTTTACAATTGCAGGAAAGGAAATAAAATATGAAATATTTTTCATGTCATGTAAACAGGATTATTATGGGGATTTATCAGTTTATGCAATTATGTGAATGCCTTATGCAATTGCTATATTTTAAGCATTAGAATTATTGCACACATGTAAACAGCAAAATCGGACTTCTCCCCTTGGAAAAAAGCAGGTCTGGACTCTCAATTATGAAACGAGTGCCCAGCTCTAACGGGAATAAAGGGAGGGGAATGATTTGATTAGCCACGATAAATGCCTGCTCCTAACACAGCTACTGATAATATATTCTTCCTAATCCCATCTATCTTCCAACTGCGCCACAGGTGTACTGCGCGCCTCTGGCCATGAAAATACCAAACACATTCACCACACCCTGTGCACCTTGCACGGTCGACTGCACTTTCCAGCGAGTGGAAATAAGAGCCTAAATGTAACAATCTATTCAAGACAGCAGTGTGCCCACCATCACAAGCACAGTGACTGCTATGAAAAATGAATAAAGGTCATGTTACATTACAAAGGGGAAAAAGGACAAGTATCCTTCACACTGCAGTATTATATTTTAAAAGTACTTTTTTAAAGCTGTTTTCAGTTTGTAGTATTTTGCATTAGTAAGAGATCTGCATAAAAATATAATCTAATTAAAACTAACTATTACTTAACCATTCCTCTGCATAGGATTTACAAGTACCAGAATTATGACAGATGTTAAAATACAGTAGCGTATGGGCGCCCAGTTAGCTCAGTCGGTAGAGCTGGCGACCCATGCCCGGGTTTGAATCTGACCTGCGGCCCTTTGCTGCGTGGCATCCCC
>NW_023339707.1:4004064-4006700 GCF_004916995.1 Morone saxatilis | reverse complement strand
CTATCTACAGCTGTCACTATCCAATAAAGCCAATAAAAAGGCCAAAAAAATAACTTAATAAAATTTAAAAAAATACTGTAGCGTAGGCTGACCATATTCAGCAAGGGACAGCTCACGCAGCAGGATTGTTGACTGTTGTTGAATCCTGAACAGAACCGATTCAAGAACCAAATCTAATTTGGTGGAAAAGGGGTACTTCTGGTCCCCACTTCTCTTCTTAATTGTTCCTGTTTGGAGCCACTGTCAGCCACGTATTTTGTTAAATACAACTGATTTGCACATCAACAACAGCTCAACAAGTGAAATACTTAACTGAATGATCCTTTTCAAGCTGTTTTCAGCTTATAGTATTTTGCATTAGTAACAGATCTACATAAAAACTAATCTAATTAAAACTAATTACTACTAAAAATTTGTTAGGTCTTTGGAAAAATACAAAACATGAGTTGCCCCAGTCAGTTACCTTGTGGTACACCATGCCGAAGTTGTCTCACACTGGAACTGACGGTATGAAAAACACTTTGATGTCTAGTTGACAAATAGCAATGGACTGGTTGCACAGCAGACATTTTGACTTGTCTAAGCCGGAAAAACAAAGGTGGACTTAATAACAGTAACGATGGCTTAGTTCCATTAAGTGTTTTATAACAGTGACTGTGAACAAACACCCACAATAGCAGGACTTCCCCTAAGTGGTATGCAGCTACCATTAGTACACCTGTGAGTTGTCTACTGTGCAACCAGTCTATTGAGCCAGGAGAGTGGGCTTGCTACACTGGGCTGTACAACTGAACTGACCTAATAGAGGTTGTCAGGTATGTTGTACAGTACTTGAGTATAAATGTGAGAGGAACCAGAAATGTAAAAACAACAACTGAGACACTGACTTTTCATAATGATTTTTACTGTTGGTTATGGAAGACAACTGACTTATGACTTGCAATTCATATGGCAATTCTGCAAGCTGCGATAGTCTTGTTTTATGTTCGATGTAAATTTGAAATAGTGGCAGGGAGCCAGTGAAGTGTTATAATGTACACATGCACAACAAAGTAAATGAAAATACATCCAAGACAAAGGCATGCATCGAAAATACACCAGAATGTGACTTACCATTGGATGCTGTGAAGTCTATAGCCACTGTGAAGTTCAGTTGTGTTCTGTTGCAAAGATAATGGGAATCAAAGGGGAAAAGAGGAAAACAACAAAGAGCATCACACACACCAACACAATGAACTGCAATATAATGAGTTTACTGGTTCACTGGCTAATTGGTATGGCAATATTCCCTCCACCATCTCGAAGGTCTAATTAGGTAAAACAAATGGAACCAGTAATTAAAAGTGAATGAACTGAATAAATTAGTCGTTTGTAAATGATATTTACCAAAGCAAACTCCCCCAAAACTTCACCCCTTCACAGGCATGATGAATTCAATGTTGATGCTCAAAAAAAAGCTTTTTGGAACTTCACTGTACTATATTCAGATAACTACACACACACATACACACAAACACACTCTCTCTCACACACACACACAACTGAAGACACACACAACCAAAGACACACACAACTAAAATGGTGGCTATTGACACTCACTGTGAGAGCAGGCTAATTATTATTCCACTCACCCTCCTCGGATGAAATCCACAAAGGTATACTCGGACTCCACTTTGAAGGACAGCAGAGTTACCTGGCGAACACACACACACACACACGTACCGACACACATACAGAGTGAAAAACAGAGCAGGAGGAGGACCGGGGCCAGGTAGACGGGAAGGAAAAAGACAAAGAGGTGGCCAGACAGCAAAGGAGTTGGTGAGAGAGAAGCAGATGTAAGAGGTGATGATACTTATCTGAATATATTAGATAACATAAAATACCAAAACAGAGAACATGGTGGGTGTACTCACAGTTCCAGAATTGATGTATTTCTTCTTTTTGCCTTTCTTCTTGGGATTTAAAACCTGCCGGGGGGGTAAGTTAGTGTATGAGTGGGTACTTGTAAAACCACTTCATACCCTGGAATGATGTTTAATAATGAACATGAATAATTCAACAGATTCCTGATAATACTGGCAGCCCATGAATTGAAACTGATATTTTGTTTAACTGTGTGTATATAGAGTAGGGAAGATAAAAAGGGACTCTGAGAGGTGAAGAAATTAAACCATTCATCCATCCATCGTCATTACGAATCTGACGGGTAAACTTTCTCATTCACTTGTAGAAGAGATGATTATTAGAGACTTCTTTATGTCTTTATTCATTATGTTGCAGTAGTATTATTAACTGGTTTGCTTAGAACACTGTTTCTCAAATATTTTACACCAAGTACCACCTCAGAAAATATTTCCAAATACCAGAATTATGACAAATATTAAAATACAGTAGTGTAGGCCGACCATATTCAGCTACGGATATTTACGCAGGAGGCAGATTTATTTCAATTAACAGATTATTTATTATTGACTGTTGTTGAATCCTGAATAAAACCTGTTCAAGAACCTGATCTAATCTGGTGGAAAAGGGGTACTCCTGGCTCACATTTTAGTTCATAACTAATCAAGGAAATATGCAAGAGCAGCATGCATGAACATGACTACAAAGCCGGCTGATATTGAAACAAAATA
>NW_023339707.1:4000549-4003964 GCF_004916995.1 Morone saxatilis | reverse complement strand
TGATATGCTGCCCCCTATTTGTTTAGAGTATTACTTTAAAGTGCAATTATGTTGAGATGGACTGCATAATAAAGCCAATGTTTTTTTTAATGGACTTACTGCATAAAGGGAAAAGCTTTTTCTTTCAACTTGGTCAGGAGATTTTTAGTGCTCTCTCTTACGACAGTACACATTCTGCATTGTTTGGTCAGAATTAAACATTTGCACACTGAACCTTTGATATTCCCTGAGACGGAGAGTCTTGCCTGAGCCAGAGAAACCATTGGGTAGATTCCCAGAAACAAAAGAGGCCAATACACCAATGCATGGCACTCTGTGAACTTTTCAAATGACGGCTCTGACCCCAAGGTTAACCAGTGTTCTGTCAAGAGACTGTACTTGTCACTTCATTAATAGCAGATGGCAGCTTAGCCTGTTGTGTTTCCCATGAGCTTTTTGTGGCTCATGAAATATCTCACAGCTGCTTCCCTTTGATGGTATTTTGCGTAGGTATTAAAAACAAAACAAATCAATACTCATAAACTCGGTGTTGTTTTTTGCACAATATAATTCAAGCTCGCAGCGTTATACACACATTGAAAGCAGAGCTCTAACAAGTCTCAGTTGCCTCAAATGCATCTCATGATGAGAAGCAGACCTGGCTAAATACTTGTAATATCTAGCAGAGGAAAACAGCATGTCATTATTATTCTGTAGTCAGTGAGCAGTCAAGGCTCAGACAGATACTCCAGAGTCCAGGCCGTTCTTGTATCCAGTGAGCTAGCTGGCGGGTGTGCAGTTGGACACACTGTAGATAAATTCATAAATAATTCTCTCGCTGTAGCTGCCTGCTACAGCTGGCAGCCAGTAGGAGCAAGGGAATCCATTGGCTTTAAAACTACGTCATGGAGGGCTGTGGATTTATGCTAACAGACACTGTCATTGGATGTTACTTCATTTTCATCATTATTTCTTCCCTCTTTATCCTTAAATCAATTTTCCATACACGGTCACTTCTTTTTCATCTTCGTCGAACCCTCTGCCAGTTGCCTTGCTCCTTCTTCTCCTTATTTAGCATCAAAGCTAAATTAGTATGTGTTCGTGGTCCTTTAATGGGGCTGTTATTCTGCAGTCTGCTTTATCGTGACACTGAACTGGGACACAGCTGAAATATTCAGGGTCAATGAACAGCAGCTCTGCCTCCTGGCTTTGCCTCAGGCCCACTGTTTCCAAAAGGTTGATTTGGACACTGCTGTGGCACAAGGCAGCCGATGAAAATGTAAGGAAATTACTCAAAAAGCAGCTATAAAAAAGAATAATTACTTCTAATGAAAATTGCAAAAGCTTTCATTCGTTCTTGCCTTCTCACTGATGACATTATTCACATCTTACTGAATTGAATTACAAAACATTAGTAGGATGCCATATTCTACCCTATAGAAATGTGAGCATGTGCATTTATTTATGATGTGTGCGTGTGTATGTGTGTTTAAGAAGGAAGAGGATTTGAAAAGGATGTGTGGATATCAAGGCCCAAACACATTGTGGCCGTGCCATACAAATAGACTTAGCTGTCACTGGAGCTGTCAACAGTGGAAACAATGGATATCTCTCAATATACTTTTCTAAAGCACAGGTCCTAGTTTTTCTCTGTTTGAGATTTAGACTGACAGACGTTGTACCCACAGAACAAAACCAATTATTTTTTGAAAGAGGAGAGAGAGATTTTATTTTGAAAGCAAAAGAGTTCAATGACAAACTGTGAGCTGGTGACATGAAAGTTCTTTACTGAAAGAAATGAAGACATTATCTTTTAATGAGAACTGGACTACTTTTCAGATCAAGTGCGTTTAACTTAAACTACTTGAAATTAATTTAAGCTCAAAGGACCCCCTACTAGCTTTCCTTAACCTTCAACCACATCTCACAGTCGTCATTTAGTGAGCTGGGATGAAATAAAAAGTTCAGTTTTTTAACCAAGTGTAAGACAATGCAGTGCCTTGAAAGTGATTAGTAATTAGGGCCGTCACTTTTTCCAAAAATCTCCTAGAGCGACTGAGACTGCTGTTTTTCCTCATCTACATCTATGAATTAGGGATATATTTCGACCAAGGCAGAGTTTGTGATTGTTGGAACAGTGGAAAGACTAATACGGAGCCCCTAAAGGGACATGGGGAAAAAAAATATATATATATTTTGTGTCCTTTGAATGAAGTTACGATGTTACATTGATACGTGACTCTGGTGGCGAGCAATATTACATCTGTTTCTGGTTAAACAAAATGTCTGTCTCTGTAGGGACCCTTTCCTGAATGTTGTCAGACACTTACTATAACAACTGAAGTGGACATACTTTAACGGGGTTATTTGGAAAGATTAACATTAGCTTACCTGATGTGGCCATTTGCAGTCTTTTTCACAAATATTTTCACATTTTGTATTTGTTCCATTGTGCTGGACTGAGATGCTGTGCTCCAGTGCAGTCCAATCCAGTGAATTCCATATATATAACCTTTAAGAAATATTTTTTCTACTTAATTCTCTGACATTGTTTCTTTGCCTGCTGTGGGATCTCAAGGTATGTTTAGGTTGGTCTAAAGTCCTAGGCCAATTTTTATTTCCAGTCCAGCCCTGCATATAAAAATTGTGTCCAATATAAGAAGACCGTTGAAGGTTAATTTCAGGATGATTTTTATCTTGTGAAAACCCATCCAATATATGGATATTACTGTGACATGTAAAAAGTTTAATTAAAATGTTTGACTGTTGGCTACATTTCAACATCACTTCTGTCAAAGGCTGTCTACCTCCCCTTCTCTCATCTTTCTTTCAACCCTCTTTTTTCATCCTCATATGTCATTTCTTCTTCTTCTCTCTCACCCCCTCCTCCTCCTCCTCTTCCCTCCATGTCCTTTAAACCCATCTTGTGATTTTGGAAAGTATAATGAAGCAGCAGCCTAGCCGGGCCCTTTTGTCCCCAGACTGTCACAGATTTGCCCCTCATTTTTTTCTCTCACTCCCAATCTGTTCTCTGAGTCTACTCTATAGAGATCTACTCTTTACACTCTTTTTGTTCAATTTCTCCCTCTTTTGTTGTTGGTTCATTGAATTGTTCTTTTACTGCATTCAGTTTAGTCTCAAGACTTCAAATAAATTTAATGTGTGTTTAAATGAGAGAGATTAAAAAAAACTACCAATACAAGCTTCAATCTTAAATACAAAGTAGAAAAGAAAAGACGTAATGGGGGGATGCATACAGGTATGCACATGATTCCTCTGATTTGGAACAATCCATTCTAAAAAATATATAAAATAATTCTAATTCAGAAATTCAAATTCAAAATTCAGACCAACTGCTACTTTAAAAATGATTCAAACTTCCTTTATTAAATCACCCATTTTATTACTTGAGAGTATACAGTGGTGTGAAAAAGTG
>NW_023339707.1:3985537-4000449 GCF_004916995.1 Morone saxatilis | reverse complement strand
ATTGCCTTTATGATAGTGACAGCTGAAGACAGACAGGAAAGGGGGGCAGAGAGAGGGGATGACACGCAGCAAAGGGCCGCAGGTCGGATTCGAACCCTGGGCCGCTGCATCAAGGACTCCGCCTCGGTATATGGGTCGCCAGCTCTACCCACTGAGCTAACCGGGCACCCCTAAATCAGAAATATTGACCATTAGTTTTTTTTTTTTTTTTTTGCTGATAGCTGGTCCTTACCGTAAAGTAAAAAATTTATGAATTGAATAATGTGTTATGTTATATATTGTTAGGTTATATCTTTATACATCTCCATCATAGGTTATATGGTGCCAGTTGGGATTCAGGAGTCCAGACAGCAATAAGATGAAAGTTTTTGTTGGGTCATTTTTCAAAAATTTAAATTATGACCTGTCTACTACTCATTTTCCTATTTTCCCAGTATTTTTAATTTATATTTTCAATTGTCTGCACAGATTGTGTGTGTAGTAGTGATGTGTGGGCGGGTTCCAGTCAACTTACTAGAAAATATTACACTGTGTGTGTCAAGTGACAAAGCTGTGTCCCAAGTAAGATATTAATAATTTAAAGAAACAATGTGTGTAATAGTCCACCTTCTACCTTCTCTTTTTCTTTCTCTCAAACATACACATATGCAAAACAATTCATCTGCTTTTTTAAGCCTATATCTTCCAACTAATAGAGCAGGCTGGACAGCTCCTTAGCTTTTCTCAGCAGCATGATCAGCCCATTGCAGGGTGCTCAGTCCTGAAAATTGTGCTAATATAATGCAGAAAGTTGGCGGTTGGGTCGTGTTCGGCTCAATGATTAATGCATTACTGGGTGTGAAGCTTTGTTACTAAAACAAATTTATTAAAAAGTCGACTGGTAAAGTTTTGAGTTTTTCAAATATCAATTAAATTTATTAGGCTTTGACAATTTTACCAGACTGCTTTTTTGCATCAGGATTTGGGGGCATCTTTAAAATGCCATAAAACCTAAGGCCTAGCGCCAGTGGTCGTATGTTTGACGAATCTTGACTCAGTCACTAAAGCACACTGATAGATAGAATAGTCTATCCTAAACTTCTACTGCTGTCACTATTATAATGACCAGTATTAGTACCTCTACAAGTGCTGTTACCAGTATCACTACTGGATTCATTTTCATTTACAATATTTTCAAAATGACTGGCCCAGACAAGTTGCAAATATTGATGAATGGGTTCTTGCTGCTACTACCAGCAATAATGAAGCTCCAGCAAACTATCAATCGGAAGGTTGGCTCAGTGTGGCACTCGTATTTCTCCTTTAAACAGTTTACTCCACATTCTCCCTGTGTTTATCCCCTAACCACTAAACTAATTTCTTATACATTTTATTCAGTCTGTGTAATTCCCTCTCTCTCTCTAATTACTCCCAAAGCAGTTAACGTCTCTGTTTGTTCCCCTTTCGTTTCAAGGGCACTCTTAACCCAATCATGAACTCCTTGTCAGAATGTATAAACACTATAACCTCATCATCATATTGTTTTTCTTTTAATGTACTGCAATGCTCCCCTTCCAGCACACCACTATCATAAACAGGTGTGGATCTAGAGAAATATTCATGGGGTAGCAGAAATATATAATGATGTAAAGGTAACACTCAGGAGGATCTATTGACACAAATGGAATACGATATTCATGTATTCATTAGTGTATAATAACCTGAATAAAAGAATCCTTGTGTTTTTGTTACCTTAGAATGAGCTGTTTGTATCTACAGACACAACGGTTCGCCTTCCATGGAGTCCACCATGTCGAACCAACATGTTCCTACAGTAACAGACAAACCATACACTGGCTGTAGGGGCGTTAGCGTTTTTTGCTACCAGCATAGTTTCTCCTTCGCAATATGCAACTACTAGGTCCTTTAATCGCAAACAATCATTATATATTTTGCTTGAAAAAAGCTCCAAAATTACAGTATTTAAACTAAAAAACAACTAAATGTAAAGGTGGTACAGTACTGTACCTCTCTGCCCTCAGTTACAGCCCAAGTATTATCCTACAACTACCACTACTTCTGATATTACCTAATATCCAAACCAGCACATGTGGCCAGACGTGAGCCACCCAGTGTGTATCTAAATAAACTTCACACCAGTCACCACACATGGAGTTAAAGCAATCATTTTACATGCCAAGGAATGACCAAACACGTGACCTGGAACAAGCTGTCACAGTGAAGCCATGGGGGTGGGGGCTACATCACCAGTACACAGAAAGCATGTTACTGCCTGCCTGTCACACTGGATATCTGTTGAGAAAAGCATGATCACTTCATCCATAGAAGACATGTTTTTTACATCCTGAGAGAGGCTTTTTCTTAGTCCTTTGATCTCCACACAGGACTGAGGGACACTGAGGGACGGTGATACTCTGTGATGGACTGTGTGGTGTCCCTGGCTCTCGCTCTCCTTTTCTGTATGTGAAGCTGGCATAAACAGACACACACAAACATACAGCTGTCCAGCAGCTGCTACAGCACTTTTCACACAAGTCTCCAAATGCATGAAAACCCCAAATGCAGGCTAACAGGGGGCTGATTTTGCTCCCACTCTAACAGCTCAAGTTGAAGTGCAAAAAAAAGAAGCAGAAAGAAATGTACACTGTTAATAGAGAAATGTGTGCATGTCATATCTAACATGTAGTATTTGCCACGTGTGCCATGCATTCCACAATGTACAGGAGTTTCTCATAGCTAGTGTAACATGTTTTGAAGGAAATAAATTCTTGTTGAGTGAAAACGAGTAGAAAGCATCTCCTGACATTCATCTGTCAAACTGCCAAGAATCACCGCTGTCACAGATGATGATGACCTCATGAAGACAGCCTGAAAAATGCTAACTGCCAGAGAGAATAATTCTTCCCGCTTCCAGGAGTGACAGGAGAGTGAGAGTATGAGAGTGATAGACAAGCTGCACAAATTTGGAATTCCTGTTTAGCTGAAATATTGTATGTATTATTTTACAAAGGAAAATGATGAGGATGATTCGTTGGACTTCTTAATGTCTCTGGGAATCTTGCAAAACAGGACTAGGTTAAGGAGGATTGTATAATGCATCCGGCACTACCACGATCTATCCTGCGTGAGTTTCTATGAGTCTGTGTCTTGAGGATCTCACACGTGGCTCTTTTGCTTGTTCCACTACCTTTATGCAACAGGACTAGGAGCAGCTTGCATTTCTGCAGCATTACACTCATTTGTGAATGTATATAAAAACTGAAATACTGTAATTCTATTCCCTTTTCTATTACATTTAAGCTGCTGACTGGCTGGTCATTATTTAACGATCAAAACACTGTCAGACAAAATGAACAAAAATATAGGTAAATGACAGTGAAATCAGCTATAGTGACATTTAAAATGAGTAATGGCAGAGAAGGCTATAAGCAACAAGAGATCAGAGATGCCTCCTCTTGTGCTCCTCTCTTTTGAGGGGTCCCCCAGGGGTCTATTCATGGTTATCTCTAATTTACTACCTACATGCTACCCCTGTGACAAATCAATTTTCGTTGCTACACAGAAGACACGCCACATGCTCATTAAAGCCTGCTACCACCAATGTGTCCTGTATTATGCCCTGCCTGGCTGGATGTCCAAAAATGTCAGTTGAATGACTCCAAATCAGAAATAATGTATCCCTTCTGGCCCCAGCACTAGCAGCAACAATGATCCCTCCTCTAGCCTGAGAGCCTTATGTAATGATGTTAAAAAAGAGGCCAGTAACCTAGGTGTTATTTTCTGACTCTTTTGATGCTCAAGTGACTAAAGTGGTGCAGTCCTGCTTTGCCCAACTGAGACATTTAACCAAGATCAGGTCATTCCGTCCCTCTGCAGATTAAAAAAAGACCAACCAAGCTTTTATCTCCTATAGTCTTGACTATTGCAACACACTTCTTGTTCAGTTCAATTTCAATTCAGTTCCATTCTAGTCAGCAGGCATAACATCCAAAAAATGCAACTTTTAACATGTTCTAAAGGAAGCAACCACATCACACCAATCCTTGCTGATTTTTGATTCACTGAAAGTGAAGCACTTTGTAACTAAATAACTTTGTGCTAAATAAAGTTATTAGGCTATAATTACTATTCTTCTTCTTATTATTATTATACTCAGCATCCATTACCACATCTAAAAGCTTCAAACATTTATTTACACACAATATATGCCAAAGAACAGATGCTCTGCTTCTGAAACATTTCATTTATTATTTTTAGTCTGCCAGCAGATGTTACAGTAATGATGATCATTTTTGGCCACAATTACTGATAAGTTTTAGCCTAGAATACTGCTTCCACCATTATATTTCATTTAATGATTAAAATGCAGAAAGAAAAAAACAACCAGTAAATACCGTAATTCTATAATAGAAAATGACTTAACCACAACCACATGTACTTGAGCAAAAAATTACAACAAATCATTATTAACATAATTGTGAATAAAATGTATCACATCCTCAGCATGTTTCTGTAGCATTCTTTTGCAAAAGCTGTCATCACTCACTCCAAACGATCTTATCCAAAAACTGTATCTTCCTGCTCCAAATCCTTTGTTGTTTCAACAAGTGGTGTTGCTAACAGATTAGAGGTGTTGTCTGTGTCTGTAACAGAAACACATTGTCACATTATTTGCCAAGATGCTCAAAGCTGGCAAGCATGAAACTAGCTCTAAGCTAATTTCCACTTGCTCAAACAGAGCCAATTGCAAATATATCTTTGGTTTACAAGATAAAGTAACAACTCATTCTTGCCAGTTGGAAGACAAACAGTTGTAAATCTCCATGCTGATTCATCTGCTGTGCAGTGGAGGCGGACTTTTCAGCAGGAAATTAGAACTGATAAAACAAAGAGTAGTTTCCTTTTGTATATGTTTCCTTTACACATTTACACACACAGCTAGAATCACTGGTTCAGGGTAGTATTTCCTGAGACTGACACAAAAAGGTGCTAGGGAAGTTCAGCAATTTGACACGGACAAGGATTACTATACTTTTTTAAACACATTTTTAGCGAGGGCAAAATGAAATGTCACACATTTGATTTCCAGGCTGATAAGGTAAGATAAGAAGAGCAGCAGCAGCAGCAGAAGTGTTTTGTCTTCGTGCCTGTCATAGCAGAGCAGACCAGATGAGACCTGAACCGCCACACCAGATGGCAGGTGAATATTCTGTAGGACACAGACCACAGGGGACATACTCACTCATGTGTGTGTGAGGGAGAGAGATAGATAAATAATAAAGACAGAGAGGTTGAGCGGGATTTTTTTGTAATATTGTAATTTTAGTTTGAAAAGTAAACTTTACACTCAGTCAAATTTTAGTCTTTTACTGGGTATCTGGAAATGTTAATGGCAACTGACGAAAACTAAATCCTCTAAATCAAACATACAGTAAATGTTAAGTGACTGTGGCATTCATGACCTTTAAAGGTCAGTAGGCTTGCTAACTAGTTTTAATAATAGCAAGCTGTCAGCAAGCAAAACTATTTAAGTTTGAAATCCAGCTCAGCTGACTTAATAACCTTGATCCCACATACTCAGTAAGTGGACTGGTTCGGGTCTAGACTGAAATACAATTTAATCTGGACCGAGAGTAAAAATTCAACACAATTACCCTGTCGCAGATGATCAAGGGAATTTGCTACTTCACATGTGTTTGGTAGATTTAGAAAGTCTCTGCTACCCTGTTTCCTGAGGTATTGTGTAGGAACTGCTGCAAGTGTGGAGTGCAGAGGTTGCTGTCGAGAAGTATCTGCTCACTGAACTCGCAGAAGAGTTTTCACATTGTCTGCATTCATTCAAGCACATTCACTGTGGGTCTGACAGAGGGAGTACCTTGTCACCACTCCAGTATGTGACATTCGTGGAGATACGAAGGTGAAGCCAAGGTCTGTGTTTGGTATCATTGGTCATTTATTTCTGTTATTTGGGTATGATGCTGTAATTTGGGATTCATTTGACCATGACCTCTGATGTTTGTGGTTGAAGGCTCGAAATGCAACTGTACGTACAAAGTCTTGTCCGTCTAAAGGTCCATGTTTATAGTTGTTCCAAAGAGACAAACTCAAATGCGGGGCAAGCTGTCCAGATGGCCGAGATATAATAGTTCCAGTGAGGCTAACAGCACGCACAATTAGATAATATTTTCTCATAGACAGATGGGGATTTTGGCCACCTATAAGGATGCCTCCTGACTTAAAGAAGGATATTCAAGGCCAGTTGACTGAAAAGACCTCAGGGTATCTTTGAAATGGCCTGGGAACACTGAGATGAAGGAAGTTGACATTTTTGGCTGCACCACCCTAACCAGGACTAAAAATTTGGATATGTCCAATACTCCTTGCTTTGTCCATCAAGGTTTAATCCATTAGCATTGTTTCAATGGTTTATTATTGGAGAAGACCAGGAAGAAGGTCTTTGCTTCTTGACAGAGCGGTAAACACCCTTCAGATGTACTACTGTTGCTTTGACATACTGTCAGTAAAGTAACTTGATTAATGCAAAAATCAAATAACAAGACTAAGAATCTACAGCCATGCTAGTGTCTCTGTGAAGAGAAACTTATGCACAGAAGTGCTTTAAAATGTGGATCTGATGATGGTTCAAGAGGAAAGGTTAAGGGATCAGCAAAGTTTTTACAATTTATCCCAAGGAGAACTCAACTATGTATACCAAATTCCACGACAATCCATCCAATAGCTGTCAAGACATTTCACTCGAAACCACAAATATCAACTTCATGGTGGCGCTACAGGAAAAGTCAGAGGGTCATTAAAGGTTTTAAAATTCATCTGGGGACTCTGAATGTCTGTACCAAATTTTGTGCCAATCCATCTTGTAGCTTTTGAGATATTTCACAAGTGAAAACTTTTAGCTGCAGGTGGCACTACAGGAAAAGTTAGGGTTCCTTAGGGTTTTAACTATGAATATGTTCCATATTTCAACATTTCCATCTCTTAAGCCAAACCAGAAAATTCAGTTCTGTCACTGATTTGCAACATTGCCCACACTAGCCTAATACCAGAGATATTAAAGGGATATGGCAAAATTTCTGACAGCTGACATAGTACACATCATCATATCGCCCAACCCTGGACACAGTAGCGCTATAATATATTGAAATGGACATCTCTCCCCAATATAGTCATTTTGGTAACCTCAGGAAAATTTGGACCTTGGTCATGTCTAAATACAGCAGGACTCACTTTCTAACAATGTGTTTCTACCTGTCTGTCTTTATTATGGTGTTTTTGCCACAGCATAAAATCTGCAGATGCCTCCTGCACCACCAGCAGCTCAGTAATATAACACTGTCTGCAATCTGCCACTATTCGCTACCTCTCACAGAGCAGAAAATGTTATTTTGTGTGGCTGACAATTTTTATTTTTTTTGCCAAAAGTTTGGGGCACTTTATGTGTAATTTTTTTCTTTGTCTACATGACATCAGCCACAGAGCAGAAGGCATCCCACCAACTAGCCCCAATTACACACCCTTTCCTCTCCAACACACTGCACCGACTGACCAATGCTTCGCAGCGAAATCCACAGGTATAATTTCATGACACAGGTTGTTTTGCCGTCATACACCCAGCAACATAACTATCCCTGCAGACAGCTTGTTTAGTCCACTATCCAACTCATCAATCTGCATCTGGGCGCCTGGCAGTGTGTGGGACTGTTAATAGAGCAGCCTTGTTTTTTCAGATTGTATTTACAAATGGATAATTCGTCTGGTTTTTGCTTGCTTGTCAACTGCAAGTAGTGATGATGTGGTTGAGTTAAAAAGTTTTACCACATGCTCAGTACTGCTCTGCATCCTATGTAGATTAATTCATAGATTATATACGTGTGTGTCACAGGTTTATTCGAGAAATATAAATTCCAGTTAAAAATACCTATGCTGTCGTGGTGTATGGGTGTCCATGTAATATATCCCGCCAAGCTCCCCATTTATATTTTCAAAAGGGTGCATTTTGGATCATTGTTATACATTTACCGCCTCGGCTAATAGCCCCCCTCGGTTACCATAGAAACACACAGGTAAGTGGAAAGGAGTGCTTAGTTCGCCACGCAGCATGAAGCCCGTTTCTAAAACTGTTGACCTATAAAAACATACACCCACCAACATGTGGAGGCTACTGGAACCATATATGTTTCATACTCTTTGTGTGTGTTTGATGACAGCAAATGCAGAAAAAAAATCAATAACCCAAGTTTTTTTTATTTAAAGGGTCTGTGTTGTCTTTGTCCAAGCTTTTATTTGTGTGCGTGTCTTACAGCTTGCACAACAAGTGCAGAGATTCTTCTAAATGACACAGTACATATAGAGAGGACTCTGCAGTTTGGAAAGTAAACACAGATCTGTCTCTTTCTGCCTTTCTCACTAAACTTGTCCTTCCCTGCATCTATCTTCCCTTGTCTATCTCACCAACTCCCCTACCCCAACTTCATCATCCTCTCCTCTCTTCGATCTTTTGCACCTTTACAATCTCCTTCACCATATTTTCTTTCTTTCTTTTTCCTGAATTACTTTCCCTTTCCTCGTTCCTCATCCTGTCTGTCACCCCTCACGTACCTCCCTTTCACTTTCTATCTCTCCTTTACCTCCCTTTCTCCCGTCATCCTCCTTTGTTTCTCCCCCTGGGCTTTGCTGTGTCTGATCTATCAGAAGCTCCAGACAGCTGTCTATTCCCTGCAGGCAGCCATCAGAGACACTGACCATATGGGAGGAATAGTGATTGTGCTCCGTTGGTCTCTTATTGTTTCCTTTGCCTTTTCATTTTTAGCCTTTTCCCGAATACTTCTTGCATAGCCCCCTTCAGTTCCTTTAATTTTGCTTTTCGCTAAACCTCTCAGGCCGCCGAGAGCCTGAGAGGTTTAGCGAGGCCCGAGGGGGGGGGGGCAGAGAGTAGATATTTTTGTGACAAAGCCACGGACACAAGGTGTATGGAGGGATCATTAGGCAATAATGTGACAGTTACGTACCTCTGCTGTGTTGTTTCGCTTGTTTGGGCTGGTTTTTAAACATTAAACATTTGTCTTTTAAGGGAATTGAGGCCACCAGGTATTTTTGTCTGAGGTATTTTAGGAGTTTTTTATGCATGGCAGAGAACAATTGTGATAAGAAGGGAAAAAAACATTTTGATTATGGGAAATAAAATGTCAGCTTCAGTTTGATATTTGTCATTGTACATTTCAGCATTGTACAGCATTGGTACAAAATGTGCCAGAGTGTATTAACTTTCCTATGCAGCTATAACTTTAAAGATGCACTAATACATATTTTCATATTATTAAAAGATCTAATGACTACATATAATGTTAAAGGGGTCACCCCACTACAGTTCCCATCAGCTCTACAGAGCGTATTGCTGTATTTCAACTCATTGTTTTTGTTTTACAGCCCAAAACTTTGGGTTTGATTCACTCTCGCTGCTCCTCAGTTTCTGTTTCCAGCCACAGCAGGCATCTGTTTGTATAACCCCACTGTACGCTGCCTGCTTAGCACCAAATGGCACCTAGTTAGCGACTAGCTGGTAGAGCATTTAACAGCTAATAAGGCATATTTTTAACACAGGAGCTGGTGTGTATCGTTTGCTATGAGAGACCTTTGCTCCAAGAAAATGTCAACTTCTAGCTTTCCAAATCCCCCTTTAATATCTGACGGCAAATACTTGGAGGTAATAAAAAATTCTGTTTAAAAAAGGCAACATAAAGAATACTGTGTAGTTTGTGAAGCTGACATTTACCTTAATGGCTCCTTAATTGGTCACGCAATAAGCATAGCAAAGTCACAACACTTTGTTCTCTCCTTGAGGTGTCTCTAAATAATGAAAACAAAAATATAAATCTGCCAATTATTTCTGCAACCACAAACCATGACAGCAGTAGACTTCTTTAGTGTAGTACAAGACTGAGAGGGTGAAACAGTTGACTTTAGAATTGCATATTTGTTGATTTAAAAGAATACATTTGAGAAATAAAAAGAACAAATAAGATTTTAAAAAAGTTTCCTTAAGTAGTACATCCTGCCACACATTTTACAATTCTGACTGGCACATTTGCTTGTTTAAATAAGAGCATGCTTTTTTTCAGTCATATCTCAATTTGATGGATAGATTAGGCTGTTATCTGCACAATGCTGGAAAATCTCCCTCGTCACACCAAAGAGAGGTTTTCATGAAATCTTCTGAATGTTCAGAGAACCCAATGATACTAGTGGGCTGGGGTAGTACGGGAAAGGAATCCACTGGTAGTAGTAGTGAAAGTGGATATCCTAAGGAAAGCAAGTGGCCAGGAAAAAGTAGGAGCAGACTGACGCATCACATGGAAAGATCTCTGGCAAAGTCTGAAAGTCTGTCTCTGGGGGCCCATCTTACACACATACCCAAGTTTGATTGCCACATTATGGGACAATTAAATTATTATTTTCTTTATTTAGTAGGCTGAATTTCGTGTCACTGTTGGTCAGCATAACTTTACAGACCTTGCTGACCATGTGCAAAAAATAAAAAAAAGTCGCCACTTGAGGGACGTAATGTCTTAAGAGAGACTAGGCCTACATTTTACAACAGGTTCTTCAAACATTTGACTGTAGAAATACTAAATACAACTATATATGCAGGAATTATTTTTTTATTGTGTTTTTGGATTGGTGGGAAACCGGAGCATCCCCGGAGGAAACCACCACGCGCGTCTCAGATTAAAAATGGTCTTTTGTAGGTGCCTCTGTTGGAGTATGATGTTTTGTTCAGCTAGGCACAGAAGGATGTCACTAAATGTTGATGTTGATGATGTTGTTGAAGTTTCTTTCCACATCACTTGATGTGACGTTCTTTTTTATGTCTTTTTTTTTTAAATTGTGTTGGATTGGTGGGAAACCGGAGCATCCCCGGAGAAAACCACCACGCACGTCTCAGATTGAAAATTGTCTTTTGTCTTTTAGTCAGTAGGTGCCTCTGTGAATATGATGTTTAGTGGAGCTAGGCACAGAGAGACTGACCACTAAATGTTGATGTTGATGATGTTGAATTGTATTGTCACATCACTTGATGTGACGTTGATGTGACAATACACTTGATTTGAATGCTCCTACTTCTTCCAACTCTGAGGTTTCCTCAACCCCAGAAAGTGACGGGTTCTTTTCCAGATGGAGGGACTCTTTGGTTGCCTCTCCTCAGTGCCTTCAGCCTCTTCTATGGTTTCAGAGGTAGGTGCATTAGGGATGGACTCCTGTTGGTTGCACGGCTTCTCCTCAGAGACTCCAGCCTCCTCTATGGGTTCAGAGGTAGGTGCCTTAGTGGTGGACTCCTGTTTCTTGCACGGCTTCTCCTCAGAACCTTCAGCCTCTTCTATGGGTCGTTCAGAGGTAGGTGCATTAGTGATGGACTCCTGTTGCTTGCACGGCTTCTCCATGGAACCTTCAGCCTCTTCTATGGGTTCAGAGGTAGGTGCATTTAGTGATGGACTCCTGTTGCTTGCACGGCTTCTCCTCAGAGACTTCAGCTTCTTCCATGGTTTCGGATGGCAGGTTGCATTAGGGATGGAAAGCTGAAGGTTAAGTGAGATTTGGAGCACTGAGCTGAGTTTTCAGCTCCTCGCAGCCTCTCTCTCATAATACATCTCCGTCTTGGTGTTTTGCCTCAGGATACTGATCTTTCTCATCCCTCAAGTCATCGATTAATACACCAGCCCTCTGAGGCCATGGTCTTTTGCATGAGCACTTCATGCTGACTGCGTCAAGCTCACGTTGGAAGGCGTTTCAACCTGCTGCTCGGCAGTGGATCGATATAAGTTTCATACCGGAGGCTGACATCATGGATGAAGCATGGATCCTCTGCAGTTCCTCTTCCAAGGATCTTGCTTCTTGCCTGCCCTCGGCCCTGCATCTCGGCCTTTCAAACTTCCCTTTTTCAGGTCCTCATAATAATTTTGAAGGAGGGTCTTCTGCTCGATCTCCTGGTCAAGCTGATGCTGAAGGGTCTCAGCTTGCTGTGTGACATTGGTCAACTCAGACTGATACCTGAGGATGATGCCATGGTGTGAGACACTGATTCTCTGCATTTCTTCTTCGAGATTCTTGTTCTTGACCTGCTGCCCCTGCAGCTCAGCTGCAAACTTAACTTGCAAGTCCTCATACTGTTGCTGAAGGAGAGTCTTGTCTTGTTTGATCTCCTGTGCAAGCTCTTGCTGAAGGGTTTCAGCCTGAGAAAGATGTTTTGATCCTTCTCCACTTGAAGCTCAGCTTTAAACTTCTTTTCGCTGATGATGTGTGCCACTTGGAGCTCTTCATAGTCTTTTTGAAGATCTTTCTTTTTCTTTCTTTTGGTGTTGTCTCTAACCATAGTGGCAACCTGTGTGGTGCTGAGAGTATCTGTGTCACTGTACTTCTGCAGCCTTTCTAGATCGCTCCTGGTTTCTTTTCCCCTGTTGATGTACATTTCTTTCAGGGTTTTCTGTTTTTGCAGCTGAGCTCTTGTGTCTTCCAGTTCTTGACCATATTGTTGTCTTCTGGCCCTCTCTTCAAACAACTGGACTTCAAGCTGGTAAACTTTTTGACGAAGTGCATCGTCTTGCTGAGACCTGCCTCCAGTCTGCTGTCCAGAGGTCCTCTGGAAACCTTTTTGATCTCTCTGCATTTTCTTTGGCTAGTAGAAATAGTTGCAAAGAAATGCTGTTGTCTACAGTTGCAGTTCTTCTCTGGTGAACAGATATCTTCTGTATCAGTGGTCTGCCTGTTGGAGATTGTCTTTTCTTTAACTTTTCTGTAACAGTGGTAACACCTGTTGAACGAGTTGAAATGATCTGTCTAAGAAGAGCGATCTCTCATATATAGACTGATTTCACAATACAGATGGAATTATTCCTTTGATGTGTATATATATATATATATATATATATATATATGTAGGCTATATACATTTATATGTATATATGTAATTTTTTAAATAACTATTGGTTTATTTTATTTATTTTCTGTTATATGTCACTGTTCTCATTTCTCAAGGTGAATTATATTAAAGGACTCACTGAAAGAGTGTGAGTAATTGTCCCTGTCTTTAAAATCCATTTAATTAAAAAGGGAGACATAAATCTGTAAATCTTTTCTATGCCAACACCTGTGTCTGTGTCTGACAGAGTTTGTGGGGTTAAATGCAGATTTACTAAATGCTTTAAAAAGGTTGCTTACTGAGTGAAGAGAATTAAAGCCTGAATGTTTCTTGTTTTTCATTGTGATAGCAGGCTTAATGGATATTTTTATATTTGTTCTGTTTTATCTGCAGGCACTGGCATCCCATTTCCTTTACATTCCAACGATGCCAAAATGTAAAGTACTTTATTGCTCTCTGTCTCTCTCTCCAATCCCTGTCTGTTTTTCTCTTCGTCCCTCACTCCTCCAGCACTATGCCATTTGGGCTGACAGAGGACCATAACCAGCTGATTGTTTGGTCTGCCTGTGCATGATAAGCTTTCTAAAACATGTCAATAGTGCTGCTGGCAGGGGACAGCTGGAGGGGCCTTAAACTGGCCCCTAGCCGACTGGACTCATCGTCCAAGTCCCGTGGAAGTCAGTGGCAATGATTCATATACTGTAGGTCACTACCACTCCAGACAGAAAACTGCATAAACCCAGGCGAACTTGCTAGTGACAGATTGGAGTTTTACTTATATAACAGAGCTGGCTCTGTTGGTTGAGCTAAATCTCCATGAGTAACGCCAAAGAAGCTTTTAGGAGTAAAATGATATAACTTGGACGGAAACTACAAACTCAAATAGGAATAGATATTATCTTAATAAGTCTTAATTCGAGTTAAAGTTAACTCCTGAATTTGCAGTTTTTAGTTTAGTTTAGTTAGGTCCACAAGGTCCACTTACTAGTTTTTTATAGAGGTTTCAACTGCTTCTCACAGCGTTCCTCAGTGGACGTAGTTTGGTTAGTTGTCATGGAGATAGCACAGTTGTCAATTGAAATATACAATTATGGTGCGTGAACAGAGATTGAAAAGTGAGCATACTCCCTCTGCTGAGAAAGACTGACTCTAGAAAAACTAATAAGTAGACCTTGAGTTAAGGGATTGATATTTTTATCAATATTAGTGGTATGGCTTTAGGGATGGCAACTTCATTAGCTGTTGGTGCTCAGTGGGGTCACCACTTTGGTCCAAACTGAAATATCTTAACTTTTGGATGGCTTGCCATGCAGTTTTTTTACACACATCATCAGGGTCTCCATGCAGATTATGAATCCTTGTGACCTTTAATGGCCCCCTTGATTTGACTTCTAACACCACCAGCAAGTCAAATTTTTCACTAAACCTGTAAAATAGGGACAGGTTTATGAATTGAAAGGAAAAAGATGAATGAAGCAGTGGAGAAACAAATGCAGATGCTTTCATACTGGTCAAGAGGCGCCACTGAATGGTTTAATGAGAATGAAAATAATGTGAATCTACAACACTTATGAGAGAATGGAGAAGCTTCCAGAAACCAGGTGGTTTGTGGTGTTTTTTCTTTTAAATTGTAACCCATCCGTTTCTTTACATCGACATGACAAATTTGCTCCAAAATGTGTACAGGTATTCCTGGTTCCCAGATGATGTACCCAAATGACATTGATGACCCCCTGTGATTTCCTTTCGGGCCACCATGAGGTTGACACTGGTGGTTTTGAGTAAAATTTTTGAATGAATGGTCATAAAATTGGATACACTTATTATCATTGTCCCACACAAGATGGATTTGTCGGTTTATTTCTCTCTTCGGTCAATGATGGTTTATTAATCACAGCAGAACTTTGAGTTTAGTGCTGATTAGCAAATGTTAGCATGCTAACATGCTAAAATAAGGTGTGTCTCATTCCGCCTACTTGCA
>NW_023339707.1:3958504-3985437 GCF_004916995.1 Morone saxatilis | reverse complement strand
GTAGGCGGAATGAGACACAGCCTAAGATTGTGGACATAAAAAAATAAAAAATATAAATACTGAACTTGCTTAACACCAGCATGTTGGCATTCTCATTATAAGCGTGTTAGCATGCTTATGTTAACATTTAGCTTGCTAGCAATGGTAGCTGAACTCTCCTAGCTATGTTTAAGTTTTTGTTTGTGACCAGGATATTTACGATTCAGAGCTTTCCTCTGGGTATAAGGTAGCATGGCTAGTAAGCTGGTGGGTCAAGCTAAAATGCTAAGAAATCATTTTAACAGCTTTTAGTGCAGTTTTAAGAGGGTAGAGCTGTAACAGTTTTCACTAACGAATGGGGACTCAATACAAGATTAATTGGTACCCATGTGTGATTGAATGATTAAATGTTTTCAGTCAAGCAAAAATGAAAAATATTTGCTGGTGCCAGCTTCCAAAATGTGTGTACTTTCTGAATCATTGTAATAATTGTCATTGTAAACTGAATATCTTTTGGTTTTTGACTGTTCGATAAAACAAGACACTGAATCGATACCTTGAATTCTAGGAAACGCTTTTCTTCCTTAAATTTCCGAAATTTCGTAAGTTTCATACGAAACTATCAAGCAAAAAAAAAGCTAGCTGGTCTGTCTTAGATACTTTGTAGCTCATTTGTTTGATTGTCGTGAGAGATTCAGCTTTAACTCTCTTTGTAAGTGTCACAGGTGGTGGTGACCACCTGGCGGCGCATATCTCAACACCACCTGGAACACTTCAGAGGAAGGCAGAGCTGCAGCTGAAACTGTAAGGGTAAACAGACAAGCACGCTAGCCAGTCAGTGAGGAGCAACTCACAAACAAAGCCTCGCAAAATGTCATCTACCTCCTCATGTCCCTCTCGCTGAAAATTCTTACTTAGCCCATTAGATTATTTTTGCCTCAGTGTTCAGAGAATTTAATCTTCAATCTCTTGCTCATGCACTCTTCAATATACAATATGAGCAAATAGATAACTGTTTGTCATTAAGGTCATGAAGTCATAACATATACTTCACTGTAACTGATCATTTCAATGTTCACTTTATTATTATTATTGAAATTCCTCTCCACTTGCTAACGTAGCCACAAATTTCAAATCAAATCATGTTTTTTCTCACTCATGCAGTAAAATGTGCTGTTGTGCAGCAGTTATGCTTGTATAGCTGATATTATAAAGCTTCTGATGCATACGCTGCTCTACAATGTGAAGACCTGTTTCCCTGCACGCTGTATGTTGAGCTCCACAGTTTTTATGCAGAGATGGGGGGATACCCTGTCTTTGCAATAAAATGGGTTCAAATCTGGCCCGTGAATTCTCTGACTTCATATCTCTCTCTGTCTCCCGGCATTCCTTTCACACCACATAATATAGTGTGTTATCTAACACTGAAGAGATGCAAGAAAAGTAGGGTTTTGTGTTTGCATTGAATGCTCTTTTACGATGGGAATAAAATCCCATTGATTTCTACCAACCACATATAACCAAGCATAATTTATGAGCGGATTCTGTATCTGTCAATATCCAGAGTTATACTGACTTCCTTTGCAACAAAATACTCTTGCGGGCTTCAGTGGCTTTTATGCAACATATAAAAAACCCTCAATAGTACTTCAACGACAACAGCTCAGTGTGCAATGATCCAACAGGTTTATGTGTCCTCTCACACATTAAGCTACCAATATAATAGACGAGGCTATTTAAACTTGCTGAGTCTGTACAGATTGCATTAGAGAGATGGCTCATATAGTGTTGTTTTCCTGTTTCACTCCAGCCATCAATTAATATGGAACAAGAGATAGTGGGAGAATTTTTTTTGTGCATAATTGCTATCATGAACACCTGAGCAAAAAAAGCAATTTCTCATTGATACAATAGACAGGACTCACGAGAGGGTCTTCTCCAGCCGACCGCCTGTGGAGCCGATGATTTCTCCAAGGGTACAAAAGGTCTGGCCCAGAAAGTCCTTTGGGGGAAAAACGATAGAAACGAAATAATTAATTGCATGACAGGGCCAAGAGACGGGTCCAGACTCTAAACAACAGAAAAGTACCGTAAATATGACCTGCAGAGAACTTAAAGGATAGTCACAATTTTTAAAGTGTGTCATAAAACAATACTCACATGCCCATTATGTACATTGAAACTGTTTAGGCTTGCTGTAATCTGTCCTCTCTTTCATAATGGCTCTTATCCTTTCTAATGTTTTTCTAACGTAAGTGATGAGGGACAGCCCACCATCCTTCCATACAAAACTTCATTCTGATGTTTATCTGAAGCTAATATGATGTTTCAGCAGTCTGTGTTAGATCAGTCTTTTTAGTACCAAATTACCTCTTTTTGGATCCCTGGACAGAGTCAGAATTATGGCAGAGGAACAGTAACACAAAGAGGGAAGATTATACAAAAAAGAACATAATGTATGAAGATACCGTCTGAAACAACATATTAACTTTAGCTTAACTTTTAAAGAATGTCCTTCCATTGATTAAGTAACATTTCTCAGCTCAAGTCTCAGCTCTCCAGCCAATTTATGTGATTCCAGTGCTGTTTATTTATAAGAAACTGCATGGGATTAGCATAAAGTGGGCATGTCTGTAAAGGAGGGACTCATGGGTACCCGTAGAACCCATTTTCACATATGTTGAGGTCAAAGGTCAAAGGACCCCTTTGGAGTTTTTGCATTGCCAAGATTTTGGCAATCTGGAGCGTTATTTAGCTCTCTTCCCGACAAGCTAGCATGACGTGGTAGGTAACAATGGATGCCAATGGATGGAAGTCTTGTTGTCCCCACTATTCCAGTGCCAGTGAAGTTTGCTATAATTTTGTTATTACTGTATTTTCTTGTGTGCTGCATACCACATGATCACAGTCATGAGTGGCAAAATGAACGAGTGAATGAATAGAAGTAGAAGAATAGTGTTTTGGACATTGTGAATTTTGTATGGACACCCCCTATTGTTTTAAGACAACATATAAAAAATGTGAACGCAGCCATTAATAATTCCCTGCTTGTTGCAGCCATGGTGCAATATTAATTTTATACACCTCCAAGACACTGCAGTGTGCTCAGTGGTGACAGATTCCAATTTATTTGAAGGGCTCTTAAATTTTTTGAACATATGAGTTTATGAGTTAGCATCAGGGGAGCCAGCCCATTAAAATATATGAAGACTAAACTCATTACTCTACACATTTCTGGACAATAAACACTTAATAGGCTCAATAGGAATTATGAAAGACTATAAAATCAACAGGGATAGTAATAGAGATACTGAAGTTATTAAAGTCCCATTAAAGTGTAATTTCATGTTATTGAAGTGTCATTTTAAATGAAATTCAACTAAATTTAGGGTTTAATTCCACCTTTTATATGAGCATGGACCCAGCTAGGTCAAGCCCAGGAAGTCCTAGTGGAGTGCTTGTTGACCAATTGATTATTCTTAAAAAGACCACACTGTGCATAAGGCAAATGTCCTCATTGTAGAAAAGTGTGTTCCCCTTCAATCAGCATTTTCACTGAAGAACAGATTTTGAAGTTTACAACCAGCCCACAAACTACAGGGAGAAACATATGGCAACATTAAAAAGCAGAGAGATGACACAACACAATCAAACTACACAGCAACAAGGGCAGAGCGCTATGTGTTGATGTTTGTCATGTGTGGGCGGGAGCAGGTGTAGGTGTGAGTCCCACAAACTGAATGTGTGTAGCTCCTGTAAATGTCCTGACATCCACAATCTGTTGTAGTACACTGTCTCAAACAACAACAGCTGCTATCACTTTGAAGTCGAGTTCTGAAAGTTGCTTTACCTGAGCGAATGATAAAATGCAGACAGAAAAAATGATGGACAACACTACGGGGGAAGCTTTCCTGACCGGAGATGCTGGTGTCTCTCCTTGATGAGATGAGATAAAAGAGTAGGAGAAAAATACAATAAAAATAAAGTGAATGAAACGCAAAAAAAAAAAAAAAAGAAATCACATAGGTCTCCTCTGAGGACACTGAAATATATTGGAAAATAAAAGGTGAAATGAATGAAGGATCCTATAATAGCAAGACTCATGTGGATAATACAGTCTGCATATACAGCACTCACCTTCTGCTCTCCCACATGAGTTGGTTTGTTAAGAAGAAAAGAAGAGTTTTATCACAAGCTGGATTTACAGTACCCTAAATACAATAGTAGACTAAATAATAGACTTTATTCTTGCTGAATCATCATCATTCCTCACTCATTCACTGTAAATTAGCTTTAACAGTATGAGTAATGCTGAATACAATGTGATACATTTGAGGGCTGATGGAAGTTGTCAGCGCTGAGTCAAAACTGTCATTTGAGTTCGACATACTGTACTTACGTGTTTGGAAATGTTACAGCTTCTGGAGTCCACATTGTACCTGTGAGAAACAAATGGGTGATAACACTGGAAGAAGTTGTGTTTGAAGAGATTCAGTGCAACTACATGTTCCACTGGTATTAGTCTTGAAGAAATTGAGCTCATTACTTCCAAAAGCGCTGCCCTGCTTCATTTTTTTATTTGCTATTAATCATTAAAATTGGGCAGTAATACATTAGGCTACTGAGTAACATGTTAAAATGCTAACATTCTTCCAGTAACAAGTAATGTAAGGGATAACAGTATTAACAGTATAATATTCTATAGTTATACTGCCGTTACTGATCCCAGTAATGTTCTATTACTTCTGAGCACTGCTGGGATCAGGGTGTTCCACGGCTGCATTACGGAAGACCTCTAAGCAGCATTGGATGCATGGCCACGTTCCTTCCTATGGAAGCTGCTCAGTGCCGCATGAGGTCAAAAAAGTTTGACAAAGTACCCAGGTTTTCTGAGGAGACCACATCCTGTAGCCGTCAACGAACTTGAATGCGGATAAAATGATTTAATCGTGTGGCTCTTTCCAAATGATTGTGGACTGAATGGATCAGAGTTTTACAACTGACTCTTTTACAAGCTTATGGGGAAAAAAAGTCTTTAGGGGTCAGTGTGCATCATGTGACGTCATCATTGCTGTCATTGCATGGTTTGGCCACTATGTCAAATTGGCTTCAAAGCCCGGCGCTCATCCTGGGAGCTAGGTGTGTCTAGGATGCATTAGCTTGACTTAGGGGCGGGGAAGACAACAAACTCTTGACAAACAAAAAGAGATCCTCTTTCTGATTATTCAAAATGAATCAGGTTTATGTGTTCTTGCTTTGCTAGCTAGCCACTGGCAAGGCTACATTCAGCTCAGGACTTCTGGAGTGCTCTGTGGCATCAGGGCTAAGCTAGCTGTTGAGGGTCAGTAAATAGCCTAGCAAGTAAGTAAGTACATTTAATTTATAAAGCACATTTAACAACAGAATCAGAACTGACGCAACAGTGGCTGTACAGTAGGAACCTAAAAAGACAATAATAACAGAAAGAACGGCATTGGTGGATGACTCAACAAATACAAACAAAAAGACATTGCGATAAACTAAAAAGACAATAATACAGAAAAACACAATTGGACCATAGCCCCCCCCAATAATTCCTAATATAACATGATGAATGGAAAGAGCAATAACTTCATATTCAGGGGCACACAACACAGAAAATATGCTATGATGAGGGCAGGAGTACGCGCGGTTTGTGAACAAGGAAGGCCAGGGAGTAAAAGCCTAACTAAGTTACAAAACATTTATTATTTCTACATATACAGAACTTGTGGGTTTGGAGTTTGTTGAAAGTAAAGTTTGCCAAAGCTCAAGTGACAAGTAATTAACCTACTTTTGCTGTAATAATTAAGGAATACTTCAACATTTAGGGAAATATGTTTCTTTGTTTATTATGGGCGCGGAGAGAAATCACCAGCACTTAACTCCCCATAAAACAACTAGTTTTTACATTATGGTTTGTGTACTTAAACCTTAATTAGATAAACTAGATACTGTAACTCCTCATTGCTCGTACTAGCTTTAGAGGTGCTGCTAGACATATTTTTAAACTTTAGCAAGAAACACGCTAGCTAGTCCCCCCTGCCTCCTATCCATGCTAAGCTATACTAAGCTAATCAACTCCCTGCTCTAACTTCATAATCAACACAGAGAAGACAAAGTGTTATCCATCCTCTTATCTTTCCCTGAAAGAAAGCATATGAGAAAATTTTCTTAAATGTCTTTTAAAGATTTTAAATAGATAATAAACAACTAGTAAATAATACGTAATGTGTGTCAAGTAATTTGCCCAGCACTGTAAATCATCAGCACACCTTTTTTTAATTTAATTAAATTTCTTTTAGACTAACCAAGAGCCAAGAATAAAAAGGGGTAAAATGCTGTTCTAAGGACTACAACCTCTCACTATTGTAGTATCTGCATTGTTTCACAAAAACGGATTATTTGGGGATTGAACATAGAAAATGACCTTGCATAGCAGGACGGATGCTCTGAGGTTGGAAATACACACCAGCATCATCACAAATAACGCACCTGTTCCATTTTCATGTTCACACTGTATACAAGCTGCTGCTCTATACCCAACTGAGCAGTGAAAGCTGATATCTGTGCCTTGATTAAAGCTACAGAGGCAAGTAAGTGATTTTTCCCTGCTATTGATCATGGATAACAGGTAGGTGAACTGAACAGAATAACCAAGTGGGTAAACACACACTAATTTAATCAGCATGGCTAAAAAGAAGTGGCCTTTTTTTAAGTCTCCTTCTTTGATTGGACATCATAGCATCTAATTTTAGCTGTGATTGGCCGGTTCATTTATCCAAATTGAGCAAAATTATCTTTTTTGTCAAACTGAGGACCTGCACAGAGAGAAATTATTCTAATGCAATCAAAGGCAATGCTACCTTATGGTTACTCTGAATCCACATTGAGGTATTTACACAGCAGAATGTATCCAAGTTTAAATTAATTCAGATTTATTCAGGAAAAAGAAAATTACTACTTACACATCAAACCTTAGATTTTGTTTCTCTTCGAAGAAGAAATCCAGGACAAACTTCCTGACAAAATCTGGATTCCGAGTGTTATCGATTACCTCTGTCCTACCAAACTACAAAAATAGAAAGAAAGTGATTATTGGCATTTATTCATGAGTCAATGTATGTTATTACATAATAATCAAGAAGAAATACACCAGAGAAAGAATAAAATTCATGAGATTCAGCAGCAACCCATATTACCATTGGAATCCATAAATACAAATCTCCTTTGCAAAAATATGACAACACTCTATCACACTGAGCTCCTCTGTGCTGTGTGCTAAATCTGGTGTCCCAAGAGAAATTAGACTGCTACATTAAATCTACATTAGAGTCAGTTCTCCACCCTGCGAGCCCACAGAGTCTCGGTCCCAGCCTCCCTCCTGGGCCAGGCCGTTTTCTCCATCTCCCTGACAATCACACCGGTAATCCCCCTGGTGGACTGCCAGCCTCGCCTCCACGGCCTGGCCCGACAGCACTGTGTAATGAGCTATTGATCTTGGCACTGCCTCGCTGTTGCCTCAATACCTCTACTCATGTCTTTAGTGTCCAGTGCACATAAACCGTGCTATCAACTGCGTCCCCAGCCTATCCATTACCAAAGCCTCGAAGGGGAATGTATTGGACCTCAGAACGTACTTGCCGCATCGACCCAAAGGGAAAATCCCATGAGATTTTACTTGTAGTGTTTCTATTCTTAGGGCTGGAGGCCTTTGGTTTATAAGCTCACTCAGGCGTGATTGGTTAATAGGTGTTGGGGCGTTGTGGGTGAATGTTAGGGAATTGCTTTGTTACTGGGGGAGAGTAAGCAGAGCAGTTGGCAAGACAACTATTGGCTTCAACTTAGGCTAGGTTGGACCTGGAAATGGGTCTACTACAAATACCATGTATTTATTTTATTATTTTATTATTTGTTATTACTATTATTTTGGGGGAGGGGCTTTTATTGCCTTTTTTAAATTGAAATTGAGACACTACAACAAGGACTCAGTCTTGGTACATTGGACACCAGTTCTACCAGGTGAGCTATCCGGGCACACTGTATTTCTTTAAACTATCGCTAACCCGTTTGATTTACTACAGTAAACCACTGAGAAGAAAGATTTATTCAGTGTAGAAAGGTTGGAGTAGTTTATACTCCGACAAAGTAGGTTAAATAAAAATTGATGGTGCGACAGAGCAGTTTGGGCTCTCCAGCACTGTGTTCTCGCAATATGAGTTTCAAAGTTCACCAAAGTTGAATTATGCAAGCCAATGCACGAATCACGCTGAATACATGTATGCACAATGCATTGATTTCACCACAAAATTCAGCTCATGTTGTTGTGACCAGGCCTTTAATTTAGTTTTCCAGCATGTGATGGCACATGATTGTCTGTAGTCCTCCATTGGCAGCAACTGATTTGTGGGAGCATGTAAGTGGAGGATCATATCCATGGGCTGGGAAAATGGAACCACTTGTGATCAGAAAACAGTTTAATGTAGTGCACAGCCTGATGCCACAGGAGCAGTAAACAAGCATAAAAAATGGACAAAATAATAATAACCTTACTCAAATCACACACAAAAAAAAACACTCCACAATGAAAGGCAGAATATGGAGTAGTTGGAGACATGTTAGACATGCACAATATAGTGATAGGATAAAACATATACTGCTTGCACAGATTGTTTTGTGCTTGCTAATAAAAAATGCTAAGGCACTATGTGACATCATTCTGTTTACAAATTATATATCAAGTACTGACATAATGCAAAACATGATGTCAAAAGTAAACAAAGGATCTGTCAGGTTTCCATTAAAGCACAATTATCTGCTCATGGTGTCAATATGTGTACGGCCGACAGCGAGGTGTTTACTCTGCTGATTGCGGTGCAATTCATGCCGTGTTTTTGATTAAGCCCTGTCACGTGGAAGAAAAAGGTGTGAGGAGTCTTGAGGTGAGGGGATCAGCAGTGGCAAAGCCCTCACTGACACATCGGTGTTGACTTTGAATTTGCAAATGAAATACACAGCCTAAAAACAGAATGCATTTCTGAGAAATGATGTGTGCCAGGAAATAAAAATCAAAAGGGGAAGAATTAAAAAAAAGCAGCAATGAATGGAAGGGCACATGACCCCGACTTAAAAAAGAGTGACAGAGGGTAAGAGGTCAAGGAGAGCAGACGGTGCATATCTGATGAGACCTTAAAGGAATTTCCCTTCTTTTTCTCCCAGCCCTGAGCCATGAAGTGAATTGATTTTTATCTTACATCAGATACTTGACATAATCAGATCAATTGTATTAATGTATTCTTTAAGCTGTACTATTAATTCATCAGTTTGGGTCAGGTAAATGAAGTCCATTTCAGATTGTGGTTACGCTTTTGTGGGCAAGTGAAGAGGTTGACACTTTCAATTTCCTACAACAGTGTTCTCAGGGATTTGCAGTGAGCTGCCTCTGGACTTCTTCTTAATAACCCCTCTCTCTTAGCCCCGACTGAAAGGATTGAAGTTAATACACATTATGGCATTCCTAAACAAGCAAACATATCTGGCAGACAGGCAGACACGAATATTGGATGTTGATATTGGAGAACAAAAGGTTGCTTAACGTACCTCCCTCCATTCTTTGGTTCCCACACCCTGCAAGTACAACACGACCACTGGAATGGAAAGAGGAGAACAAGAAGCCGAAGGGGAAGCAGGAAGAAGGAAAAAATAAGCAATTTTAGTGATTAGCCTGATGTTTCTTACATGTTGGCACCTGCAGCACCTGACGATATCAAAACAATCAATGTGACCCACTTACATTTTCATTAGATCGGGTGCAACTAGAAGCAAAATCAATAATCCCTTAATAAAAACTATTACAACATCGTTAGACTAAGGAATATAGGGCAATTAATGGATTTTAGGTATTTAATCTATAATGAATAAATAACCATGAATAATAATGCAAAATAGGAGTACAGTTACACTTAAGGATAATGAAAACATATTATAACATAATCAATTTTTCCTGGGTTCATTCACACTTTTCCACCAGCTCTATGTAACAGTGTAGGAGTAATCAATCTCTGGTTTACGCCTTGCAGATATGCTGTCACCACCTTTAGCCAGGCCTCTCCCTGGCTATTAATATCTGTAATTACAAAAAGAACTGCGTATGTGTATGAGGCATTACTTTAAGGACCAAATGAAACATAAACATCCTCCAAAGGAAAAAAGAAGAAAAAGAACGAGTTGTTTCCCCAAAACGACACATGTTTACACTCAAATGACAAAGCCCGATAGCAGCAGGTTGCATAGTAACAGTGCAGCAGTTATCACGTATTTTTGTAGTCCAACCCGGCAAGTTAGCATTGCCCTGGTGCCTTTCACAAAAAGCCAGTAGGATTTGGCAGAAAATAAGCTCTGTGGCGAACAAAGGTTTATGATGATTATGATTTTTGAACATGTTTTGTTCAGCCAAAAAATCTTCACAAATAAACATCACTTTTATGATTTTTGAAGGGTAAATTTGATCGCCAGAAGTAACATGCTTACATTGGGCTATAAAATAAATATGGCATGGTCATATGAACATCACCACCACTAAACTTCCAACTTGTAATTAAAATCTACAAGTTAGAAAGTTTGAGTTGGAATAGTTTGCAAGAGCGCAAGAGTAAATACAACATGGCTGTAAAGACGGTGACTAAATAAGGCTCCGTGTTCAGACATTTAATTATGTCTTATTTAGCCACTTATTAGTCTTTTTTAAGTAAAAGCCTTAAAATTCACATCTGGGGTATTTACTGCCCTACTTTATGTAACCCTAACCCTAACCCTAGGCAACCGGAGGTGCGAAGAAGTTTACTCTGTTTATGGTTTTAGGACTCATTCCTGAAGCTCTCTATTATGACTTCTGTCATTATTCTCAACAATGGTTGGATGTCTTGTCATGAAATCATCATGGTCCCCGGAGCATAAATCCTATTGACTCTGGTGATCCCCTGAGGTTTTCTCCAGCACCACAAGGAGGTTGACAGTTTTGGTTCAGAGTGAAATATCTCAACAACTGTTAGATTTTCATTAAATGTGGTACAACCAGTCATGGTGTTCAGAAGATTAATCCTGATATTGGTCATCCACTGACTTTTCATCTAGTGCCATCATTCAGTGAAATATGTCTACATCTCAATTATATGAATTAATGACATTCCTAACAACCTCAACTTTGCGTTTAATGTTAACTTGCTTGCATGTTAACATGCTAACACACTAAACTGTAATATTACATTAAATGATGAATAAATACAAAAAGAATTAATAGACAAATCAAACCTATGAAATGTTAAATAATAATACATAAAAACTAGAAGAATGATTGGCTAATAAAACGTAGGACTGTGGGTAAGATGGGTATATCTTTGAAGACTCGAAGCATATACGTGAACAATTTGTATTGTAAGCAAAGCCTTTGCCATTATTTGGACATCTTTTTTTATTTGGTTTTAAATTAACATTACAGCCTCATAAAGTTGTTAGACTCTAAGTATTGTTAAAATAAGTGAGTGAGTATAAGCCTAAGTTAAAGTATGGGTCACCTGACTAGCCAATATTTGTGCTGTACTGTTTCCAAAGCAAACATTACATTTGTCTTCTGAGGAGAAATTTGGCTTCGAGTACAGCTGCATAAATATGCAGTAAGGCAGAAGAAGCCCAATTATAACCCACACATTCATCATGCTGTCACGTTAGGATCAAACATATATATGTTCATGCATATGCAAAAAAACAACACTCACTAAAGGCTCTTATGGGATGTGTTAATAATTGACCAAGTGTTGCTGTTTGTGTCTAGACGGGCACCATCAGCCACTGTGTGCCTCTGTGAAGTTTGGACATTAGCTCTAATGAACTTGAAACTGTCTGCACGATTAAAACCACATTTTCCCTCCTAATGAGCAATTAACAGAGGGTAGATAACAGAGAAAGGGCAGCAGGCAGTGAACCCTGTGGGCACTGGTCTTTAGAGGAAAACAGTCTTTTCTTTGTCCGACTGTTAACAATACTGGAAGAATACAGTGCTGCCTGAAAGGGTTTTGTAAATCTGAGAATTACAAGTTAATCAGTTTGTGAATAGCATGTAGCCTTCAATTTAATTACAGAAAAGACGACGTAAGAGACTCCATGGATTAAATATGTTTGCATCAAAGACCTTCCCTTAATGCCCTAATGATGTTCAAGAGACAGAGAGTATGTCTCTTTATCGAAGTCACAAGACCTTTGTGTTTCCCCAAGGTTGCAGAGTAACAGCGCCACAGCCTGACAGTGGGCTCAGACTAATCCACGTCGTCGAGGCTACATCAGTGCCGGCCACATCCGAAGAAGCTGGCTGATTGCCTGCTTTATGGAAAGTGACTGAGAGAGAAAAGAGCCCATCTGGCCAGCTACGGAGCGGCCAGATCACTAGGCAATTCATTGTTACTGCTCCTGCACCCTGCTCCAACTACAACTCCTGACAGCAGTCTGGCTGCTGGACGGGTACGCAGGTGACTCTGAACATAAGTGAATCAGAACTGAGCATAAATCAGATAAATTTTCACTCTGAAATAGAGTACATGAGAATCATGGATCTCCAGCAAATGGGAACAGACATTTTTTTAAAAGGACATCCCCACACCCACTGTACTGTCCCCATGTCTCCTCTGGATGTAATGTCTGTATACCATTGTTTGCTTAAGCACAAAAATAGGCACACGCATACACATGTTTGAGTGTGTGAGGATGAAACACTGATTTAACATATAGACACAGAATTACAATGCCCAGTTTCATGGCTGTATATAACTTCAACTTTAACAAAAGATATAGAGGAGACAAACACTTTAATGGAGACAAAGTTTATAAGAACTACTTCCCTTTGCTGCCTCCCTCAGCTCTTGTTCCCTCCGCCTCTGTCACCTCTTTAAAGGCTGCATTGTCACCGTAATGTACAACATTATATAATTTGCAAAGCCGCCAACTTGCTCCCAGGTAAATGTCAAATGACATATTGTAGCTAACCCACACTAGAAAGACCATGGAAAGATGTAGAAAATAATTATTGCACCTAGAGCTAGCGTTACCAAGGATTTTCAAGATAAATATTACTATGAGGCTACGGCGTTATTACTTGTTACATAAGACAACAAGGCAATGATGTATGTATACCTGTCAGCAATGCAACTTTATGAAAAAGGTTGCTATTCTAATGTTCACTTTTACAAAAGAACTTGCCTAACTTAGGCACTGAAAAAGAAATTAGTGAGGTGTATTAATCTACTCTGGACACTTTGGCCTGTCTGTCAAACAAACACGGACATACCTGCCTCATTAATGTAGCTTTGGGATGACCAGTCACCCAATGTTAACTTAATAACAGCATTTTATTTGGTGTAAAAGCAATAATTGATTGTAATAATAATCAGAAATGGGCTGCAGAAGAGGCAACAACAGTTGTATTAGTATTAATTCCAGGAATCTGATAATTGTTTTATTTTTGTCTAGAGGGCCAGTTCATCCAAAGAGGACGAAGGGGCAGTGTCTTGATTCCTTTTAACCACTGTGTGTGGACTTTTTCACATCTAACCTATCTAACAGATTGCTATGGGCAATAAAGAACATGTAATCTCCTGCATGTTAATATGTGCAAGCAAGAGACATTTCAATACCTTGAGTATAAAAATTTCTTTCCCATCCTGGTATTGAGCGTAATTGAAAATGGCGTACTTTCGGACTAATCCTGCTAATGCCGAGCGAGCTGACAGCAAGAATCACCTGTGTGAATTTTTTTTCTTTTTTGACTGTGGATTTCTTGTTGCCTGCCTCTTGGATTTGCACTGCAGGAAAATATAATCAGAGTAGGCAGACATAGACAGGATGCCACAGGCTTACTTACAGGCTGAGGGCACAAGCTGCTCGCTGTGAGGTGAAACAGAGAGGTGGTCGACAGTGGAAGGAGGTGGGGGGTGGAAAGGGAGGACTGAAGGAGGACAAAACAGAATATTAAATGGAAGGGCAGGGGGGGAGTAGGAAAAAAGAATAGGGATGGACAAAGAATAAGGAAATAGGTGAAGAAAGGGGGGCATAATGAAGGTAAGGAGATGGGATGGATGGGGATTGTTTGGCAAACAGAAGCGGAGTGGAAATCCGAGCCTAACACAGTCAGGTGGTGGCAGATTTCAGCTGGAGAAGATGGGGTGGGTTTTAAGGGTTTGGCTGTCAGAAATCCCTCACAGATACACCTCTCACACAGCAATTTAGCCCAGCTAATCTATTGATCTGCTGCCAGGAGAGGGATAAGGTAAGAAAGCCCTGAACCTGTGGAGGCCAGTTCTTGAACCTCAGTGGAGCAGCTATAACAAAGCAGCATGGTTGAAGCCATTATGGGGAGAAACCCTGCACTAGGCAGGATTTTTTCTGTAAAAATCCAGCCTTCTTATGACCCTAAATCACAAAGTGATGCTGCAATAGCAAAGACCAGCCTGTCACCTTTATCTAAGATGACAGAAATCAAGTTCGGATGTTTGGTGTGGACATTTCTTTGCCCCAAAAAATAATAAATTGAATCTGAAATGATTCCTAGTCTACTAGTCATTACGTTTATATTATTTTAATTATTCATATATATATTTTAACAGCCTCTGTTAAATGACAACGGAAATGATTCTGAATGTGTTGGAACAACCAGCATTTATTACAACACAGTGTAACATCACACTTAAGTCTTGTTGTTTAAAACACGGATTAAAAAACTACCAGTTTCACAAAAACAAATACTG
The DNA here is from genome assembly GCF_004916995.1 of Morone saxatilis. Taxonomy (NCBI): domain Eukaryota; kingdom Metazoa; phylum Chordata; class Actinopteri; family Moronidae; genus Morone; species Morone saxatilis. The sequence continues at coordinate 3,970,648 of NW_023339707.1, read as the reverse complement.
GCGGACTTATAATGTTAACAGTTGCATACAAATGAACACTACAAACTCACTCCTCTTCCTCCATTTCATTCCTCTCCTGTTACTGCCTGAACCTGCTGTGTCTTTATCACCAGACTCATAGCCCTGGTCGGAGCAACTGTAAATCAGCTGGCCTCCGTTGGTTTGCCAAACAGTGTTTGACGTTCTTTTTATTTTTCTGTGACTATCTGACTAATGCAAAGTAGGTCGACTAAGACTCTTCACATCGACTAACGGTTTAGTCCACTATGAGGGGGCAGTACTACCCACAACATAGCTAACATATTTACATTACTGGCTGTGTCGCTGTTTGCACAGTGTCATGGAATTTGCCATGGTATCACATTTCTCCAAAATGAATTACCCAACCTTTAAGTTGCTCTTTCAAATCTACATATCCATCCCCATAATGGATGCTAAAAGCTAATTTAACAGGAGAATATTTCTTTGTTATATTATTGCCATGTGCATATCAACACATTCCTGACCAAGAAGGGATCATTTTTTTAAAATAGCTTTTGTAAAATGAATATGGCCGTTAAATGTTGTGGCTGTGGGATAGACGACCATGAACGTCTGAATCAACAGGGGTCCCTCACTCTTTCCTTAGATCTCATTAGGAGACCTTGGGGGTAATTAGAGACCAGTGACCTTTATTTAGATGGTATGACTCAGGCCTTGCCTTTATTCACCTCCACCACTGAACCTTTATTGAATTATAATTGACCTGCATATGTACAATGTATAAGGAAAAAAAAAACAAATTCCTTGCCATCATTTCCTATGTCTTTAATTTTTCATGGCATAACAGAAATTCTGCTTTACATCTTCCTACAGTTAAAATCTATTTTCGCAAAGTTTTCACAGCAGTAAGCAACCCCCCACGGAAATAATTGCAGTACTAGAAAAGCAAAAGGCTAAAAATACCTTAATTCTAAATCACATAAAAACAGCTGTAATCATATAATTTATAGCAGAATCTTCCAGATGAGTCATTTTAAAAACCACAGCAGGCAGAAAAACAGATTTTTAGAACAGGACAAGGAACAAGCTCTCAAAACTACAACCACACCTGCTGTGCTATAACAAAACATTCACTCCTACCTGCCAGTGACTCAGAATCCTCAAGCAGATACAACACAATGAATGTACAGGAAGTATCACATAATGTATACAATTTAACAAACATGTATCAGGAGATCACAAAGAATCATGTGTATTGAATGATTTATTCTGTTTAATTTCATCATTGGTTGTATTTCATTTTAGATACTCCTGGACTGGTAGGAGTGGGGAGGCCGTCTCTCCTACAGATTTTAATGGAGTGAAACACCCATGCATGTGGATGAAAACTGTCAGTACTCTACCAGCAAATGATGTTACATAAGAGAAGTGGGATGTTTCATATGGGAGCCTGATAGAGGTTTAGATGGTGGTGGATAGAAATAAAAGAGCCAGATAAATCGTGTAAGTGGCGTGTAGCTTCAGGAGCTGCACAGTGAGAGCATGAAGCAGCTAAAAGATTTCCTCAATTTCCTCAAGTGTTCGCTCTTAAACTTTGAAGGTTTTAATGAGCCAGTGTCATCAGTGATTTGCTTATTACTTTAGAACTGAAATGATATCAATGTAATATCAGTTTTGAATGGGAACAGGAGCCGGAAATTATGCTTTTTGAAGTGAAAATGGGTCACATGAGAGACAAAAAAGCTGTGCCAAACACAAAGAAATACAGTCATAGCTATTGGAAAGGAGAGAAAAAAATTCTCATGAATTCCATTATATTCATCTGGGTCTATAAGAATATATAATACAGATGCATTTGTCTCTGACCAAATGACAGAACAGCCAATAATCTCTTCAGAGATTTCAATTTCTCTTATTACTGCAGTTCAAATTGAGAGACATTCCACTCACTTGGGGAAATGCATTAGAGCCGTTTGTATCGCTCCAAGGGCAACGTCAATGTGGTTGAGGTCATGCATGCTTAGAATAAGGAGGATAAGACTGTGCAAAGGGTCAGCATGCGTATCCAGCATCATGTATGAACAGAGCTTTGTTTCAAAATTAACCGTCCATCATTTATAAAAGTGGCACCTACTCTAAACCACTGACTGACAGCGTGAATTGCTACACTGCATGCATGAATACTTTCCAAAAGGGCTTACATAACTTCAGTCCCCGGTGAACAAAATATCAGTGTAAAATCAACCAGTAATTGATTGACCCGTTTATTATACTACATGTTGATGTCAAGATCATTTTAGTCCGGTCAGTCAGTAGAGTCAAAACATGCTCAAGGTGACATAAAAAACCAAAACAATTCCCAATTAATACATTTTACTCCGTTGTCTTATTGTGGTTCAGTACTCAGTACAATCATTTAGATTCAAATGTGACAAAATTTTCCTCAGTTTTTGGATAGGCAGTTTAGGTAGAGGGGGACTTCCACATTAGTTTGGGGACACCATTAGTGTCTCGTTTGTTCACTAGTTGACATATTCAATGATTTCTGTTGGTTCTTGTGTTTCTTCTGTTGGGGTCCGGGTTTAGTTTAGTATGGTTGGGATAGGAGATTTTGTTGCTGCTCCGAGTGAGGGTTACATGATGTACCTGAAGTAAGTTAATTACATAAATAAAAAGGTAATGCATCTGACGAAACTCAGTTCAAAGAATATACTTTTGGTTTCACATCGTATACCAACAGCAGTCTGCTGGGTTTGTCTAAGCCACCCCACCACCTGCATATGCTGACTTTCTAGCTCTTTATACTACGTCACCTGACTTTGACGGGGGGGCAAGTCCAGAAATGATTCTAAAAGGGCCTACCTACAGTGTCATATTTTTAAGCAGAGGGCCACTCACCAAGTTGCAGTATTTATATTTTTCATATATGTTATAAGGTAACTATAAAAGTATATCTTATGACAAATTGGTGCATTGATCTACGTCTAAAATGAGCGCACTATAGAATAATATATTATAGCATGCAAATAAGCATTACTTACATTAAATTAAATTTAAATGAAAGCAGCAGTCATCTGTTTTTGGCCACTTTGAAAGTACTGAAAGAAAGAAACACACACTTGACATATATTACTACCGTATATCCACCTATTATGACATGTTATGGTCATATAAAATTGAGCTGTATACCATGTTAGCAAACAGCTTCGCCCATTGACACATTTAGCAGTGACAGAACAACATTATAATTCATTTGGAGTCATGTTTCTGGCCACCCTGCAAATACAAGTCCTTTTAGCTCTGTTTAGTCTCATTTGGTCTCAACAAGTAAAGTAAATATGGATCGAGAAGTAAGGGGGTACAGCTAAAACTGGAAAATGAGGCTGATGAGAGCAGTGAGACTGAACCAAAGCAATGAAGTTGTGGGCCAGAAAAACCAAAACAATGTGCTAAAAGAGGTTGAATCTCTCATCGGAGGTGAGGAGAACTGCAACGATAGTGATAAATCTCTGTCGGTTTGATAAAAAACACCATTTTCAAATATTTTGAGCCATTGCTGATATAAAAACTGATTATTGCAGCTTTAAAAAGATCAGTGCTTCTACGAAAAACTGACAGCTTATTAGACAGAAACATTGAATAGGAAAGGCAAAAAAGAAAAGAGTGGAAAAAACTGGACTCACAGACTGTAATAGGTGAGATCAAGAATAAATTTGAGCACTGCAAACCTGAATATTGCATGACTGGAGTTCATGGTCTTAAATATAATAATATAAAGCATATTACATTAATAATAATTAAAAGACAAATGTCAATGTCAACAGCAAGAGAAAAAAGACTTCTTTTAAAATTTAACCCAGCATAAAAGTAAAAACATAAAGTCAAAATAACGGAAAGCTTTCTTGCTTGCAAAAGAACTCTGAACAGGAAATACAGTATATTGTCTCGTATATCTGCCTACGGCTCTCTATGCTTCTGTTTATTCATGTCCATCTAAAAGTATCAATAACAAATCACTCTTGGCGAGCCAGCTTCCTAGTTCTTCACTTCAGACAAAAACACACATTGATTGCTAAAGTTATATATCCTCCACATGTGGGCATATACAGAGGGGCATCAGGTAATTTGATGGTGGAGTAAAATAAACTCAAATTTAATTTACACAATGACCAGGCAACGTGATACACCACCCCCAAGGACAAACTCTGAGTCATCAATAAATTAGATAAGGAGAAGTGCTTCACAGTCTTGCTTGGGTATGTTGGTGCATTTTTGTACAAAGCTGCAGCACACAAACACACTGATACACACACACTTTTGGCTTAAACCTGTTAGCAAGGGTTGATCCATTAAACTGAAAAGGGGGGAACATAGGATATACTTGATTTAATTTGTAAGAAACATTGTATACTGCACTGACATAAGAGTGAATTTCACAAACTGAATCTCTGGGTGTCAAAGTATCATCTCATATACATCAAAGTCTTTGGGTTCTGCCTCCAATTTGTGTTCTCTATTTCTATTTTTGTACATGTCCCAAATGTGCAATCACGTGTTTCTTCGTTCCATGTCAGTGTTGTCACTAACTTTGATTCCTGAAAACCTCACATGATAATATGCACTCTCATCATTATAGCCTCAGAGGATTTTACAGGCTTTAGTCTCTTTTTACTTGCAGTACACATCTCAGAAGCTCAGTTTCTCTCTCCTAAGTGGACTGGAGTGTGAAAGCTCACTCCTGAGCTTGGGAAAAGACCATGCTCCTGAAGACATCATTATCAATAAATACATATTTTTTTAAATGGGGATGTCCATCTCCATCACTGAGGCCGGTGTAATAAGCATCTTGATGCATTGCCAACAATCAAATACACACAATCTGGTGTAAAAGAATATGATGGTATGCAATTCAATATGGTACAGATATTAGTAGTAATTTGTAGTTTGATTTTAGTTCTTTGTTTCTTCTTAAACAGCGTGAGAAACAGTTTAGAGATATCAATCTAAATATCAAATTATTAGTCACAAATTATTGTTCACATTTCTAAATATGAAATGCTACTTTCCCCAACGCTACCTACCCTAGCTCTACTAGCAGCATTAAAACCTGTTTTGAATGTTGTTAGTGGGGCAGCCCTTGTGTTACATTGCACACAATGTGAAAAAGAGAAAAAAAAGAGACAAAAATTAACTGTGGCTCCGCAGGACAATGAAGTTCATCAAAACGTTGAGCTTCAAGTGGAAAAAGATCAAAACAACCTTCTCATAGAGGAACTGGAGAAGACCACTGTTTCATACCGTGAGGTCAGCCTCCAGTATGAAACTGAAGTCACCGCTGTCAAACAGCAGGCTGAAACCCTTCAGCAAGAGCTTGCCCAGGAGATAAACCAAAAGACTAAGACCTGAAAGGGAAGTTTGGAGCCGAGCTGCAGGCCGAGCAGGACAAGAAAAAGATCCTTGAAGAAAAACTGCAGAGGATCAATGCTTCAAACCGTGATGTCACCCTACGGTATGATACTGAGGTCATCACTGCCAGACAGCAGGTTGACACCCTTCAACGTGAGCTTGGCCAGCACATCAAGTCTCATGCAGACATGGTGGCGGAGGGCTGGTGTGTTATAGATGACTTGTGGGATGAGCGGAATGCCCTTCATTAAAAGATACCGGAGATCAGTATCCTGCAGCAAAACAACATCGAGGATCAGAACAACCTTCTCAGAGAAGACCTAGAGAAGACCACTGTTTCATACTGTGAGCTCAGCCTCCAGTATGAAACTGAAGTCACCGCTGTCAGACAGCAGGCTGAAACCCTTCAGCAAGAACTTGCCCAGGAGATCAAACGAAAGACTCTCCTTCAGCAAGAGAATGAGGACTTGCACCTTAACTTAGCAGCTGACCTGCAGGGGCAGCAGGACAGGAACAAGATTCTCAAAGAAGAACTGCAGAGAATCCGTGTCTCACGCCGTGGCATCATCCTCAGGTATGATTCTGCCTCTACTATGAAACTGATGTCAACACTGCCAGAAACAAGACCCTTCAATGTGAGCTCTTCACTGAGCTAAAGCCTGAGAGTGAGGAATACAGCAGTTTTGATCATTGAACTGCAATATTGGCACCACTTTTATGAATTCATGTGGGTTCTGCTCAAGTGGGTTATTATCTAAATTTATTTATAAATATTTTTTTGGTTTTGTAGATTGTGCTCACACTATGTATTCTGGAATAAAACTGTTTAGAATCAAATGATCACAAACAAACTGACAGAAAATCTGGAGCCAAGTATAGCCAGGTTATTCCAGCAGAGGAGTACTGGTTGCTCTCTGGCTCACCATGAAGCTGCCATGTATAATCTGCTGTGTGTTCTGTATTTAAAGGAAACGTGGAAGTGTACATACAGTATACAATGCACAAAGTATAGTAGGTTGATGTTGGGAGCCAACCCCAAAAACATAATTTTTGTCCAGTCTGGTCATGACATTTGTCATCTTTGGCACTAATTTATGAATTGCATATTGTCTTTTCATCAACTCCTGCTAAATGCATCAGCATTTGTCCGTCTTTGATATTATTGATTCGTTTTTTTGTTTTAGGGGCAAGCAACATCTAGAATGAAACGAAATTAGATAAACCAAAATGTAGGTTTATGAAGTAAATAAATGGGGGAAAAAACTGTGTAATCAATGACCTTTTGAAGCAAAGAACGAAAGCAGACACAACGCTACACAGATCATAACATTTAACGTTCAAAAACTTCCGTCTTCACAGAGAGTTTTGTTCATTGTATTGGTTTTGTCATAGTGAAATGGTCATTGTCAAAAGATAGGGGTTCATGGTCTAAAGTACAATCAAGTATCATTTATACTAAAACTAAACTAAAAGCTAAAACTACGTGTGAAAAAACACTTTAGTTAACTGACATAAAAATAAAAACTAGACCTTCGAAAATATTAAAACTAACTGAAACAATATTTTGTACTTAAACTAACAACTAACTACAGTAAAATTAATCTAAATATATGTTGTCTTTGGTCAAATTTTTTTAAACAAGCATGAGGAGGCATTGCTGCATTATTGACTGGATGTCTACACCACTGTGAGTCAATGTGTTTGTATAGTAATACCTATTCTGAACATGTACCCCCCATGATATAATAAATAAAACTAAAAGTAACACTGAAACTAATAAAAACTACTGTAAAATGAACATTTATAAATGATAAACTGAAATAAACAAACCTAATCTGGAAACCAACTGAAACTAAACTGAATTGAAAACAAAACTAAATAGAAATAAAACCTAATAAAAAATAAAAACTATAATAACTGCTGCTGGATAATCAAAACATGGGCAAAGACGTGGAGACGTGGTGGACGTGCATCGAGCTGTGGGCTGAATAAAGCCTGGTTACTGAAAGCAGCAGGGTGAAAGCACCCACCCTTAATTATGCATAAGTTTAAGCTTTAATATAATTTAAATGGGTGAGTTATATACAAACGTACCCCCTGTACAGCTGTAAAGTTGGGCATTTTAATATGGGGAACTGCAGTTCTTGGCACTTCCGTGTTGGATTTTTTTGCCAGCCATGGAGGATGCCACATGGTGCTTCTACACAACTATTAATACAGCTACTCTCATAATTAGTGTTGCTATGAGTAAAAAAGACCACAGCTATTTGTGATTCTGGCACTTGATTTTTAATTTTTTTTATCTTTGTTCCTTTAGTTTTTGATGAAAATGTATATTAGTTTAAATCAGATTGTAGTCATTAAATCTGGTTTTATTCTATTCAATGGGTTTATTCTATTCAATAAACCCATTGACTTTGAGGCGAGGGAACTGGAAACACTCCAGTTTCAGTTTTAAGGACTCATTACTGCAGTACTCTATTTACACAGAAAAGGCATACCTTTCCTCTCGGCCTGTGTGTTGTCCGTGCTACTTAGTTTACAATTAGTAATAGCGTCTCTACTAATTACGTCTTCTGGCTGTGTGTGGTGCACATAGCAACAGGCAGCTCTGAGCACTGTTCACCAAATCTGCTTATGTTGCTTGGACTGAAGGAAAGGCTCATGCACCACTTCTCCCTGTCTGTACTGGTTGGAGCCCAGTAGCTCCTCAGGCTACCCTCACATCTGTGGCCAGTCACAGACATTATCACTCGGGCCTCAAGAAACAGCCTGGGTAATGTGGTAGACAGCTGTGCTCTCCAGCTGTGATTTGTGTAACTCATTTAAAGCCCGACTGTCTGGCTGATTTGGGTAGCGTTTTGTCTGAGAAAGTGGTTCCCTATGGGCTCTCAAAGGTACCACACTGCTTTTCTGATCAGGGGCTGCTGGACTCGTTTTATTGGTAAAAGCAGAAAGCTTTAGTGTCACGAGGGTGAAAGGGATGAACACCTAAAACTTGTAACAGAGCAGTTGGATTGCCAGGTGCAGAGAAGCACTCCTTGCAATTTTCTTTACACGGCTCTTTGGCTTTTTGTAGTCTTTTTGGAGGGACAAATGCACTCTCACTCAGTCTGGTTGTCATAACGTTTCCAACTGAAACATTTTTGTAACATTTTTCTGTTGCCTTGTCTGTCACACTTTTTGCTCTGATAATTTTGATCAGAGGCAGCACTTATGAACATCTGCAAAGCTAAAAAGAATATTGTTTTATTTATTATTGTGTAAACATAGCTGGATCTGACAGTAGTTTTCTGCCTTATGAAAATTCTTGAGAAGTGCATCAATTGATCCCTTGTAGCAGCTTTTTGTTTGAAGTTTGATTAGCTGTGTTTATCTTCTTTCCCACTTTTTAACACTGTCATAGCCTGCACCATGCTTTTTTGTTTATTTAATGCTGTCCAGCTCTTGATGTCTTTTAGCTGCCTTCCTCTGCTTTGCATGTTTTATTCCCTTATTGTCTTCACTGGGTGAGATTTTGTGCTTTTAGAATGAAATAAATATTTAAGAGCTTCTCCATTATGTTTCTTGTGAGTTGTTGGTGGAGTGATCTATTTCTTGCAGAGAGATGATTGACAGTGAAGCATCAGAATTAGATAGAACAAGATTAAATAAATAAAATAAGAATAATTTAATAAATTTATACACAGGTGATGTTAGCACAGAAAAGGTAACACAAAGACTTCCTGCTGTTTGCCTGGCTGCACATGTTAGGAGCACACAACCTGACTCATTCTGGATATTAATAATGCCAGCATGTCTGAAAATACTCCTCATTTCTTACAGTATACAGTACACTACTGTAGATACTGAGCTTGATCAGCTGTCTTACTTAAAAACTTCCTTCATCACCTGCTTCTGTGCACAACTATCCACCACTTTCTAGTACTTTTGCACCATATAAAATATGTGGTCTGACAAAACTGGTGGTGCCAAAGGCCCATTCGGCACTTTGAACTCGCTGGTATCCTCTAGATGGTGAGCATTTCCCAATCTGTGATCCATAAGCTCCTAGTTTTCTACCACCATGCCCCTACGTCCCACGTTGCTGGAGACCAATCATTACTACAGCTACTGAGAATGTCTTATGGATTAACGTCTCGTAACCAGACAGCATAACCAGACACCGATGGCTCTGGTGTTTGCTGTTCTGCATTAATGTGCCAGTATTAAACTTTGTTTGGAGCTAGTGTTATTTGTGTAACCAACAAAATAAAATGCATGCACAAGAAATTTAATTTCAAATGTGTTTCCCATTTGCAAGAATCTGAATTTACAAATCAACTGATGTTAGGAGGAGGAAAGAGAGTCTTTTAAAATAAGGTACGTCAGATATTCTGTGGGCCTGAGGGGGATCTACACTACAGGGGAGGAGAGGAAAATGTGACCAGAACACACAGAAAATAGATGAGACGTCACATGTAACTGTGTGTGAGGGAAAGAGAAACGCTAGTGATAGAGATCTAGACTTTAAAGCATATAGTGATTTGCAGACAGTGCAAGCAGCAGGAATTGTGAGGCCCAGGAAATATATTTCGTTGAGTTGAAACAGAAAAGCAAGCAAAAATGTGTTTTATATCCTAAAATGTATTTTAAGTAAAAGATCAACTAATAATTTGATCATATATGGATCAGATTCTGTTGGCAAGCAGGCCATTGTATAAGTGGGATGATACCCTCCAATGTTAAATGATTGTGACGGGTGATGTGCAGGTGGAGGTATCACTCCTGGAGGTCTGAGGCTTGCAGAATCATTGACATCTTTTCAATCAATTCTTAAATCATCATATCTTTTTAGAAATTATATTAGTATTATTGTTTTTATCATTTATTAGCTCATGGGTATTTATTCTTGTAATTTTGTATCTTTTTAATTGTTTAAATAATTTGCCCCATGCAGTGCAGTTGATTTTGGCTGATTTCATTGTTAGTATTTATTTTTACTGATGGGTGCCTTTTTGTAATTCTACCTTTCTTCTATATGATTTGAATTCTCTGAATTTATTTTTGCCTTATTGCCTCCAGAAATTTTAAATCCTGGTTGCATCAAAGTAAGGCACTTTGTAACTTTGTTATGAAAAGTGCCGTATAAATAAAGTTTATTATTATTATTATTATTATTATTATTATTAATATAAATATCCTTGCCTTAATACCATAAAATGTAACCAACGTTGTGTATACAAGGGGTGAATGGCCACAGGTTGTTGCAGAAATCATTCCAGCGCTACAATGGGTACATGCAGAGGGAGGCTTTTTAACCGACGCAATGTTTTCCTCTTTCCTCAGCTCTGACATACTCCTTAGCTTAATTCCTTCTCCTGTCATTTTTCTACTGCCAAACACATTGATGCTCAGCCAACCTCCTCGTGTGACCTTTCTTCAACCTTGACTTTTCAGTCCCTCCTCAGTCTTGTCCTTGTTCTTTAGTCTCCCTTCTCCTTGTATTTTATCAGCAGTGTTGTCACCCATTGATAGCTCTGACCTTCTGAGTTATTTAACAGAACAAGAGCCAGAGGAGAGTAAAATTCATTGTATCATACTGCTTTTGCTGCTGTAATAAGGAATATTCATGTTCAACAAACCTGTAGAAAAAAATAAAAATGCAACAAATGCATCGCCCTTTTTTATGTAAACTGCAAATGCATACATATAGAGTTGACATTCAGTTCAAAATTAGCAAAAAAAAAGAAGTTTATTCTCTAAAGTAATGACAGACAAAACAAAGCATTAGCAGCATTAGCAGCATTTCACACAGTAAAGAGTTCATACATACCAGGATCTGACTTGGAGAATGTGTCCACATCCAGTAGACTCCTGTGGAAACAGCAAAAGGGCAGGTGAAAATGGATCCTATCCAAATGGGTCCAAATTTGGTTTCATTAGCAGAGATCATTAAGAATGAGGTCTATAGCTGTATGCCAAGGTTTGGGCACCCCTTGACAAACAACATATTTTGATAATGTTTTAAAAGTTATAAACTCAGCCTTTCTAGGGTATGAAACATAACCTAATAATTTCAGCAAACGTTCATAGCCCTCCCAAAAATGACACCTGTCACCATGGCTGAATGCTCAGCTTCCCCACAAAAAAAAGTTAAACCACATGTGTGGGAAGAGTATCGATTCCAAAATAAAGAACAGGGAGATGAGGTACCTATCTGTGATTCAATAAATATATGTGTTTATTACAGTAGGTTTTAGTGTTATTTTAAAGGTATATTTTCATGATTATCATTATTGTGTATCACAATTATTTTGGCCACGGTAATCATAATATGAAATTCTCATATCGTCCCATGTCTAGATAGCAGTGTTGTAAACATAAACTGCGGGATAAGGTGTTTGATTATACAGGGACTGTGATATATAGAAATACTTATCCCAAGGCTCTGGTTGTATAAAAACACTACTACTAACTTTTTAAATCAGATTTCTTTTTTTTTTTTGAGTAAATAAATTTTAAGAAATTATCACAATATCGCTTTATACTACGACAGTTTTCCTAAAATATATCACCTTGCTTACAGCATCACAGTACACCAATCAGCCATAACATTGTGAGCACTGGTAGGTGAAGTGAATAACACTGATTATCTGGTTAGCATGGCATTTGTCAGTGGCTGGGATATATTAGGCAGCAAGTGAACATTTTGTCCTCAACGTTGATGTGTCAGAAGCAGGAAAAATGGGTAGCATGAGGATCTGAGCGACTTTG
>NW_023339707.1:3955806-3958404 GCF_004916995.1 Morone saxatilis | reverse complement strand
TTTTTTTTTTTTTTGAAAACAGACAAGCCAAAACCAAGCACCGCCCAACTGGCACTACCAACAGTCACCCACCAGCCCTAGCATTTACTGGTCCATTGCTGCTCAGTGCACTGTGGTTGTTGTCGTACCAATTTTAAATCTATTAGTGTCTTTCTACTGCATAGACAGCCCAGTTTTATGAAAAGGCCATATTTCCAGCTGTAAAATTCCTCTTTTAAAGCACAATGCACACATCAGATTAAACTGTACATGACAGCTTCACACACTACTTCGTATTTTTGCATTTAACATTGGCACTAGATGTAAATTGTGAGGTGCCGAAAACACGTATGCACTTCTTGGGGACAGTGAGCTGCATCAAACACAACTTAAAATAGGCATATGCGCCATGTGAGCACAATATAGATGAAAATAATTAATGAACTAGATCCTGACACAGGGCCCCTCTGTGAGATGGGGCCTAACCCTGACTCCTAGAAATTACGTTTATATACTGACCGCATTTACAAAACATTTACTGAAAAATGGAATTCAGCTCTCTGCTTTGTACGCCCTGTGACATTTGTGTGATACAGGATCATATAGTACCGCCTTCACTCAAAAGAACATTGCCACTGAACATAATCCATACAGCAGCTATGTTTAACTCAACAACATATTTGGCAAAACAAATTAGAAGTAAAGAAATGATAGAGAGATATAGATATAGATAGAGAGATATAGATATAAAATGATGCTGGACTTGCCTTAGTTAGACATTCCCAACAAATCTACAATAAATCAGATTTCCAGAGCTAATTGACTTCTTGTGCAGCTCTTGTGCAGTTGCCTGCTTTGCTGGTTGGTAATCTGACCTTGCTCGTAGCCATCATAGCCATTATTTATCTCTCTTGGCTGGCTCTATCGGTTATAATTGACATGAATGATGGGTAATGTAAATATTTGCTGGTGTTGGTGGAAGTACATATTGTAATTTTTTTTGTTTAATTAAAGAACATTTGTTTTTTTTTTAACATGACATGATGCGGATCCGAAAGCTGGAGTCAAATGTAAGTTCATATTTATTTTGATTATTTTGAATTCCCTGGAATTAAAATCCCTGGAAACTGTGCTATCATGGCAGTATTGTGACATATTGGTATGGCTACTCTGCGTCCATGACGCACTTTGGTGACATTTTCTTTCACCAAAGGTTGCTCACTTTCACCAAAGGTCATTTGATTTTCAGAGCTGCACACTAAGTTTTCCCAAGTACCCTGCACATTGAGGCCCGCCCTTAATTGCACACTGCAGTGAGCGGCTTCTCAGTTTTTCTAAAACAGGCTGCTTTTTGTTATGTACTGTGTGATCCACTACCCTGTGTCTAGCAGGATATAAAAATATCTGATTTAGAATCTGAAGTCGTTGTTGGAAACAGTTTGGAAAAGAGCAGGCACTTTTAAAAAACACTCAGCAGGTGATTGGATGAACCATCTGTCTATCACCATTTATCACAAGCGAACTTCAACCAATCGGATCAATGAACCATATAACGTAGTCAAACTCTTACCAAAGTCAGTTGGGGAAAGAGCAAAAACATATTTTCCATTAAGAAAAGCTTTCAGTGCTGTTCTTTGCTCTTCAAAGAAGAAATACTCTCCAATTCTGATATAACTGATGCTACTCTAACCTCTATGTGCACACCCTCTAGCTGCCAGTACTTCCTTGAGGGACGATGACTTATCTGGTTCTACTGTACCAGCCACAATCACATAGTGTGGCAAGATGGATTCTAGTGTGATCTAGAGTCCATAATTTGCAAGGTTAGAACTCATTAGCTTTTGCTGTAGCTTTCAAATGCAACTAATAGGAATCACCAGCAGATAGTTCCATGGACATCCCTGTATTAGTGAGGTGAAATGTTTATTTTATATGATTGATTGATTTTTGATTTTTCTTTCAGATTGCTGTGTAATATTTATGATGCATGTTGACGTTTGGTACTAAAAATGACCCCTTAAAAAATCAATCAATCTTAAATCGCATAACAAAGTCTTTTCTCTACATTAAACCTACCAGTTTCTGTAACTCTAATTGTAAATAAACATACAAAACATACTTAATTAATGCTTTACTAATACATGACTTATGATGATTTAATGCATAAATTAAATTACAGGCTGCTCACCATTAACAAATTATCAAGTGACTGTGACTTTTTCATTAGTTCACTCATTAAAGTTAATTCAGTTACTTTATAGGCCTACATTAACAGACATGCCATCAAATTAGCTGGATCCCACTTTCATCCCACAGGCCTTTGATCAGTCTCTGAAAACAGAACAAGACCTTTTCTCATAGGAATGTAAAGCATTTGTTTTTTAAAAACAGGTCGTTAGATTCAAACATCTACACAGTGCTGCATCTCCCAATGATCTTAATGTCACATTTATAAGTTAGGTTTAAAAAAAAAAATCAATTTCCCCATTGGTGAGTATCAAAGTAGATCTTATGCTTTGATATAGAGGACCAGTTTGTAGGATTGAGTGGCATCTAGTGGTGAAGTTGCAGACTGCAACAAACTGAACACTGCTTGCATCTGTATTTCATGACCTGGGA
>NW_023339707.1:3950295-3955706 GCF_004916995.1 Morone saxatilis | reverse complement strand
GCAGAGCAGTTTGTTGGTATGGGACTGCACCAGGGTGCCCAGGTGGTCCGAATGTTATAGCTGATCGATGTATATTGCAGTATATTGAATAGTAACTCCTGCATTGTGATATTTCTTGAACTCCAGATTCTTGCCATTACACAGCCCTAAAGATGCTGGTAGGCATATTTTATTTCCTTGGGACAGACCCAGGCTAGCTGTTTCTTCCTGCTTCCAGCGTTTATTTTAAGCTAAGATAATCAGCTGCTGGCTGTGGTATTTATCGTTATGTAACCAAAGGTCTTAGAAAAACCCAATCATTTAAGCAAAAAGGGTGAAAAAATACCATAAATGTGTTATATACAAATAAAAAACCAAGGTTAAACTCGATACATTTACTCAAGATGTCTGAAATGTAACTTTAGCTGGTTAGAATCTTTGGAGGGAAATGAAAACAGAAAGAACACCATCATCTATATCTCCACATCTGGGCTCACTCCCCCTCCCAGGGCTAGGCTGTCTCACTCAGGTGTCTGGCCACTTCAAGTCTGGCTGATCTCCGGAGGGACGATACAGGAGCACCAGCCATTCATTATTCAGGAGTAGACTGGAAAGACAGTCAGCACACCGCCAGGCAGGTAGGCAGGCTGACAGTCCACAAAACCCTGACTGAGTTTTACTGCTCCGTCAGTCAGTCAGTCAGTCAGCCAGTGAGTCGGTAAGCAGAGCAACCAACCATTCAGCTAAGGCAGCCTGCCAGCAAACAGTCAATTCAGGCACACATGAAAGCCGTTTTGTATCAGGTCTATAAAATCAATATTAATATTGTATAATAATATGTATTTACTGACAGCAGTTCTACAGTTTGTGTAAAACGGTTAGGGAACTGTAGACCACCTATAACTTGATGTTTTACAGTGTCACACAGGCAGCTCAGCATCAACATCAATAATCAGCCATGCACACCTGGGAATATCAATGCTAATGTGCCGGGCCATTGCACAAATCCATAGTCTGAAGGATTTTTTAAAACGGTTTCATGCATATTCGAGGCAGCTGATTTACCTGAGAGCAAAGGGCATCAGAAAGTAAAAGGTCATGCATGAGAGAGGCTAGATAGATAGATAGATAGATAGATAGATAGATAGATAGATAGATAGATAGATGATGCTTTGGATTTTAAACAGATGCATTGGACCGTTACCTAAAAGGAATCTTAAAAATTAAGGTGGTGGAGGCACATTAGGGAATAACCTCAGCAGAAGGTATCCGTGTCAGTGGAAGCAAAAATAAGTATTAAGCAGACATTCACGTTTAATTATCTTGTGCCACTTTGATGCTGCTTGCTTGTAAACCTGAATCCGATTTTCCAAGTGCTATTGGAGACTTTTATTCCGGGTTCAAACTGGATTATATCTGCATTTGCATGAGAGTTAATTGACCTTACCGGCACGACACGGTAACTTCTATTTTAGT
This sequence comes from Morone saxatilis, assembly GCF_004916995.1. Lineage (NCBI taxonomy): Eukaryota > Metazoa > Chordata > Actinopteri > Moronidae > Morone > Morone saxatilis. The sequence continues at coordinate 3,954,251 of NW_023339707.1, read as the reverse complement.
TGCAGGGACTCTGGTGTTGAGAGGATCGAATTCCCCTATTGATGCCATCATCTCGACTCACGACGCTTCCGAACCTCCGCAAAGAAAGAAAGAAAGAAAGAAAGAAAGATGTGATCATTCACAGCAGGATGATGGTGATCGCAGTAAATCCATTGTCAAGATCTTCTTCAGATTTTTTTCTTTTCTTCACTCGCTCCTGGAGCGGTGAGAAGCGGAGGAGGGAGGGAGGGAGAGGAAAGCGGGGTGAGAGAGAGAGAGAGAGAGAGAGAGAGAGAGAGAGAGAGGCAGTGAAAGTTGGGAGCCGCAGATTTAAAGTTCATTCATCCTTCATGCGTTCACGGTGCGCTCCATGTGTCTGTCCGGTGCTGAGGAGGAGGAGGAAGAGGAAGAGGAGGAGGAGGAGGAGAGCGCAGCCAACCGGAGGCAACACGGTGCTCTCTCTCTCCCCCCATCTCTTTCTCTCTCTCTCCTCCCTCTCACACTTTCTCGGCCTCGAACATTAAAAACATCTTGGTCGTGTCAAGACATCTTTTAACCCCACCACCACCCACCCACGAGCCCCACCACCAACCAGCTAACATGCACAATACACCCCCATCCCCCATACTTGCTCTTCAACTTCTATCCCTTCTTCATCCCTTGCTCCCTCCATCACTCTCCTTCCTTCCCCCAGTGTCTTGCCCCCTCCACCTTACTCACCCACCCCTATCCGTGTGCCTTTCACATGTGTTGCCACTTCTCCCATGAATCCAGCCCCCCTCTCTCTCTCTCTCTCTCTCTCTTCCTTTCTCCCCTCCTGTATCTGTTTTTGTGGCACTGCTAGGGGTGATGGTTAGTTGATTTGGTCTGATTTCTCTTTGATGAAAACACTAGGGGGCACTGCCTGTCCTTTGTTACCCCTCTCTTTCCCTTAGTAGGCTTCGATGCATGTGTATTTTCAGTTGTGTGTGTTTTGTCTCTGTCTGTGTGCCTGTGTGTGTGCTCCTGTTTGTGCTCGTATTTTGTTAAAAAGAAGTCCCTTGTCTGTAATGGATGACACAGATCTGCATTCAGACAGACAGGAAGGCAGGCAGGCAGAAGGTCTCTTGTGGTCACCAGGGCTAGTGCTCTGCACCCGTCCGCACCCCCCTGTCCCTATTTCTACTCCCTGTTTCTGTTTGGTGAACCCAGGGGTGTAGGTTAATGAAAAGGGCTTGGACCACCGAGAGGAGCGACAGTCATCTCCCAGACACCTCTGCTCACCTCCGGCCCTCTGAGACCCTTCTTCATGACAGGCCCCCCTCTCCACTTCTCTCTCCCCACGTCGGCCCTCCTTCCCCGGGGTCACACCACATCGTCTGGCTGCCCTGTGGCCGCCAAACACAGCTCACCCAGCGTGGCATTAGACAAAGGTAGATAAACCAAAAGAGACAGTGTGGAGCATTTCTTAAGTGGATGAGAGTTTTTATGTGTGAGGAAAAAAAGAACACATGAGAGAGCGACTGCCCTCTTTATCCAAAAGGCTAGGGATTTAAACATCAGCCTCATTCGGGTCGGGTCAAGGAAGAGTCGGCCCCAAAATAAAGATTAGCTCCAGACACCAGAGTGTAAAGGAGGAGACAGAGAGAACGCGGACCTTTGTTTCTACTCTGCTGGTCGGGACCTTGTTGTGACGCTTCACTTCATGTGGTCATGCTGGCAGTATTCTAGTTTTCCATACTAAACAGTACTATACAATGAGTGACCATGCTCACTTTTCTCATGTATCTTCAAATCAATTGATGAATGGGATTGTTTTTGAAGGAAACTCTGAATTATTGATTTGTTTTTGAATTTTTTTTTCTTTTTGTGGTAAGCAGACAGCTGATGAGGGGTGTTTGATAGTGCTAATTGGCAGCTCCCGTCCATGCAGTGTGTGGTTGGTGGTGGGTTGGGGCTGGGCGAAGTGAAGCGCTGCTATTGTTTAGAGGTGTCAAACCCAACACAGAACAAAGAGGACGGGAGAAATGTGCTGTGCTCGCCTATCAGTGCTGAAAGCAGCTAAAGTACACACACACACACACACACACACATATAAATATATATATATTATATATATGAATGCGCATGTGTATGTTCATCCACACTCATACACACACACACACACACACACACACACAACAGCACATTACCTGGAGTCCTGTACACCAGCATTCACTCACACTGACATGCACACACACAAACACCTACTAACACACATATGCACACTCTTAGACAAACAGCCTGAAAATGACAAGATAATCACCACATTCAAACTTACCTTCAGCTCTGGGTAAATGCCTTTCTCTGAGATAAACTAATAAATATACTGTTTTCTTTTCAAATGTTCTCCACTGAAGGCCCTAATTACCATACTCTGACAAAGACCTGACAGAGGTGTAATAGTTAAAAAGGTAATTTGACTACAAGTAGGAGTTTGGGTGGGGAAAAGGGTCAGTGTGGTTTCCCCCCACCCCCACCCGCCTCTCTTTTTAATGGTTTATTCACGCTTTTCGAGGACTTTTTGCATGATTGACTGACAAGGTCTTTTTCCGAAATAGCATCTTCAGTAATGAGAAATAATTGACTCCCTAATCAAAAAAAGGGTTCATGGAATCCACAAACCCAACTGTAATCTTCTGTGGCATTTCCAGCAGAATTGACAGTCCTCATAGCTTCAGGCTCTATACCACTTTGATTTAATTGCTTTTTTTTATAAGATTAATAATATACTTTATACTGAATTGTGTGTGTGTGTGTGTGTGTGTGTGTGTGTGTGTGTATGCCCTGTGTGTGTGTGTATGTGTGTTTGTGTGTGTGTATGTGTTCCTCACCTTTCTCTCAGGCTTTGTTTTTAATCAATAATATCACTTGAAAAGCACTTCAACTGGTGTACTCCTTTTTGTGGATTTTACATTTAATTCATTAAGGAAATCACTGTTTGTGATTTCATTATGTACTTAAAAGTATATTGCTATGGTTGTCGGGCAAATTATTTCAATAAACTACAGTATAAAACCTTGCAAAAGAATATTAAAAGTAAATTATTCTTAATTAATTTGTTCTTACGGTTTGTAAAATACAGTAATAATAATAATAGTAATGATATAATAATAATAATACATATATTCAGTATATTCTAATATCCGTGAGCAGTATTACATCCATTTAGATATTATTTTATTACATTTTTGCCTGGTTTTGTCTTTTGCTGGAATAGAACCCAAAGTTGAGTCTTTTCATTTTTGTTTTTAACTTTGGACTGTCTAAGGAATTAAAATTTATATTTAAAGCTAGAAGGCAAATGTTTTTGCTATTAAATCTGGTCTACCGGAACATCGTGATACAATTCAGGTACTTGAAATAGGTTTGTTTTTGTCTTTACCCTGTCTGTGTAATTTGGTAATTGAATTGCTTTGTATTTTCTTATACCCTACATTACTATTATTTTTTATCTTTTATTCTTATGTCTTGATTAATTTAGACATAAAAATAATAATTTTAGTGAGTTTGCCTTAAGAACTGCAAAGTTTTTACATGATGGGGCAAATTAACTTGTAGCTTCCTCCAGCCTGTCCAATTTGTAATATGGCCTCAACCCCTTCTCCCTTTCTTTCTTTTCTGACTCATCTTTCCTCTCGTTAAAAAACTGCTTTAAATCATGGCTAGTGGCAATGAGAAGTTAATTTCAGATTGTTATATATTTCCATTAATTTCAGTTGGCCTTCTGTAGTTTTCCCTCCCTCACTCTCTCTTTCCTTTGAGTACAGGGGGATCACAGAGCCTGTTTTTTTCCTTTTCGGGGCTCTCTCTTTTCCCCTTGCCCCACAGCACAGGAGACGAGCAAATATGAAGGAGTAGAGGATGATAACTGAAGGGAGAAACACTCTCTTTGTCACTTTCATTAGCACTGCCTTATACCTCTCCTCCCCCTTCCTTTTTCCCCTAACTTTTTTTTT
>NW_023339707.1:3949929-3950277 GCF_004916995.1 Morone saxatilis | reverse complement strand
TTTTTTTTTTTTTTTACGTTTGTCCGTAAGCGGCTTCTCACTCAAAGATAGGTCGAGTGGCCCTGGAAGTTTAAACAAAACAACTCCCCTGAGAATCCATCTCCTGCAGCCCTGAAAGGACACACACACCAAGCACACACACACATGCACACAAACACACACTCACACACACCTGATTTGCCAGTTGAATGTGCAGAGCAGCAGGCGCCTCCAGATTTGTTGTTTTTGTTTCATTTTCCTTCTCTTCCTCCTCCCCCATTCACAGCTAAGGTGAAAAACAGTCCACCAAGATATTTTGTAGATTTTGCCATTAGCAGGCTCCACCTTTTCAAAACACTTACAGTAGCT
>NW_023339707.1:3949596-3949907 GCF_004916995.1 Morone saxatilis | reverse complement strand
TGGACTTTATGTGTTGATTTGTACAGCATGAAAGTGAATTTGTATAGAACAATGACAAAAAATAAAGGGGCTTTTCTTGATAACAATGACAAAAGTGAAAAAAAGTCACACAATTGTTAAAATGTAGCTCTTCTTAAACTTCAACACAACAAATTTAGAAGAACTCAGTGGAAATTCCACATCATAGCTTGCTGAAATTTTCTCACTGCACCCCAATTTAGAAATTTTGGCTTGGATACCAACTGTGGGCTCAGATAGTACAAAGAATCAGTGTTTATCAGCCCCTAAGGCTGTGTGTGTCTGTGTGTGTG
>NW_023339707.1:3946125-3949555 GCF_004916995.1 Morone saxatilis | reverse complement strand
GGATATTTAACACATTAGCTTTGGCAGAGCTGAGAGTGGTGTGAAAACACACTGATTTCCTAAGTGGCAATCATATCAGCCTCGCCGTCAGAGAGGCAGCAGAGAGCAAACATCTGTGTGTGTGTGTGATGTGTGTGCGTGCCCCAGAACATGCAACCAAACTGTTTGTGCACATCATTGAGACATTGACTCCCGTACTGCTTTAGATATGTACAGTGAACTTTATTAGTGTGTGTTTGATTCACCAGAATTAAGTCAGTTTATTTAGCTTTTAAAAAATAATATGCCTCATAATATTTATTTCACTTTTATTTAATAGAATCTGTTCTCTGTTGTCATCTGCATTACCTCCTACTGTTCTCTTCATTATTAATTTCATCTAACTACGGTTTTATCTGATGTTCAAGCTCTCTATCTGATTCCTTCCTACCTGTGTCTGTCTTTCTGCAGTCTTTTCTTCTCCCAGCCCGGGGTTTCTGTCAGTTTCTCAGCCTCTGCTGCGGCGTATGCCTGCTCTGCATGTGTGTATCTCTCCCTGTCTGTCCGTGGTAAGCTGTCTCCTCCCTGCCAGGGTTCAGGGAGCCCTTGGTTCTCCTCGATGTCAGTATCACTCTGAGTTACGGCACAAAGGTCTCAGCCTCCTCCTCCACCCACCCTTGTTAGGCCCTCTCGTTCACTCCCTTCCTCCGTCAATCCCATTCTCCCTCACCCCTATCCATCCTCATCTCCAGCTGAGAGTCACCCATCCGAAACTATGTTAAAACAGGGTCATCCCCCGGTGTGCACTTAAAGGCTGTCCCTTTAACCTGCTCTGAAATACTTACGGCTATTATTATAGCTTATAAATCATTAAGAAAGTTTAATTATACGAAAATTTCATGGTGGAAATGTGCAAGCTGACACATGGGAAGGGGAATTTAATGGGCCAGCAAGTCCCAGCACCGTGAGGGAAAATATTGAGGTTAGGTTTCTATTTTACAGCATTGCCGGAGGGTTGGGAGACAGGGAGAAAGACAAGAAAGAAGCACTTTTAGAGTGAGAGAGAGGTAGAGAAAAGGCAAGTGGCGATGATGAGGCCTAAACTGTATCCAATGCGCAAAAGTAACTTTCTCATTTCACTCTGTAGACCAAAGCTGTTAATATGGGCAGTTGATTTGGGAATGATGAAGACATTGCCCACCATACCTTGTGCTGGTTTTCTTAACTAAAATGTATTCTAATTAACACAAGACTTTAATTAGTCGCCATGCCATAATTTCCCTTCGTTAAGGAATGCTTCCTAATTAGAAATGATCATTTGGAGAATTTCTGTAATTGCTGTCGCTAAACAATATATGAACATCCTTAACTACTAATGTTACAAAACTTTGTCCACTTTCTTAATTGTGTCAATATCATTTCAATGTGAACGTTATACGAGGGCTCTGGATATAGCTCGAGCAACTCGAGCAACGACCACCAGTCTTCTCATTGTAACATTAATGTAAATTGATCAAACTGTTGGGAGTTGATATCATTAACATTTACCAGTGTGCAAATGTTAATTAGAAATTAATTGAATTCTGTTTTAGTAACTATGAATTGCTCCTAAACATTTGAGTGTCTGCAATAAAATAGTTTAGTGAAAACCAACAGTAAGTCATTATAATGTAATGGAAATAATATCACTGGCAAGGAAAAAACTTATGTTGAAAATAACTTCTGATTATGTGGACAGTTGTGAAGAGAGATTTATTAAGACACATACAGTAGTTGGAAAACCAATGTAAGAAAAACCAAGCAGTATTCTTATGTATTTATATATACATATATATATAAACAGTACTCTAAAATATGTTTCTGAACACAAATCCAGTCCTAATTTTTGCTCCCCAACTTGCTTCAGTCAGCCAGAGTGTCCTTATCGCTACCTTGTAATAGCAAAAAGGATGGTTACATTTTATACAGCATAAATTCACTGGAGCAGTCAATCAACAGTTGGGCTCGCACACCCATGGTCAATTAGCTAACAGAAGAAACAAGCTGTCATCTTCTAATGAGATGTCTGTGCTTCTAAATCTGGAAGGCTACTCTGTAATTTCCATTAATCAGATCTCCTGAGCATCATGACACACTCTTCAAAGTCTCCCACTGCGACCTCATCACCCTGATTACATTCCAAGCCTGCAAAAATAGCTGCGTTTTGAAATATTGTATTTTTGGAAAACAAAGGAAGAGAATCAGATGAAAGGAAGGAGGAGTGTGTTGCAAGAACAACAGGAAGAGTACAACACAAGGGCCATGTTAACGTTTAGTATAAGACCAAAGGTGATGGAAGAGTCCAACAAGAAAGAGGTTTCAGACCAAAACACCTAAGAGACTCTGCAGCTGATCTCCAGTAAAACATAGAGTTGAGTCATTATGTGTCCAAATAGACTCATCTATGGATTGGTTCAGAGGTAAGGACGTGAGTGTGGACTGTATCAGTTCTCCCTCGGCCTTTTCAACCACCGATAATGACAAACAGTTTGTTATTCATTATCTAGTGTGTCTGTGTGTGTGCATATCCACTCAATTTTGCAGCTGATCAGGCCAGAAATTGAATACTTCATGGGCCGAAGAAAACAGCAGCGAGGGAAATGGGGGGAGATGAGACAGAATAGAGGGAGGACGGATGGAGAATGGTGGCAGATGAAGGAAATATGACAGGGAAAAAAAGAGAGAATGAAAGAGTCTGGAGAGACAGGACAGAGAGAAAGTCTAGTTATTTAGCAATTTCCACTCTCCTGTCTCTGGAATGATCTATAATAAGCGAATGGACGATAGAGTGGACAGTGTGTGTGTTGTGTGTGTGTGTGTGTTTTGTGTGTGTGTGTGTGTGGTGTTGTGTGTGTGTGGAGTGGCAGCTAATTATCCAAGGAGGAGAATCCTGTTTAGTTTCTATATCACTGCAGAGCAAAGCAGGTGTCTGCAAATACTGAAAGCCTCAGCATTAAGTAAATGGGAAAAATATCTATCTCCCTCATTTGTTTTTTCTTCAGGTATTTTTGCCTCCATTTTCCTGCTTACATCTGCTGGTCCCACTCTGAGGCCTGTTGCTCTGAAACATTCTCAAGACAATAAGTGCAATTGAAGGTAATAAAAACGTGCTTACCTGTTTATTGGTCTAAAATTAGTTAGTTAGTCCTGGAAGATAACTGAATATAGTAATGGATTTTTTACATTAAAAAAAATATAAAAATGGATGACTAAAAAAGTTTACTTTGTTTTAAATGGGCTTTTTCAATTAATAAAATAATACAAACTGAGAACAGAAATGTTTCCAGTGCTTACACAGCCAAAATAATGATCAATGTCAAAGGGAAACTCCTGAAAAAGGTGTAGGCTGAAGCCATAGCCGTAGATGTAATCCTACCCTTCTCACGATACAAATTTAACTATTTATGAACAA
>NW_023339707.1:3943419-3946100 GCF_004916995.1 Morone saxatilis | reverse complement strand
ATATATACATATATACATACATGCAGGTGCATATGCATACTCACATGCATTCATACCTACATATAAAATAACACACATTAGTCAGTCCCCCAGGAAGCTGCGTTGTGTTGATCACAACAATCTGAGCCACCTTGCAATTTTGTCCAATCACGCAACTTTTCCACAATTTGACCAATCATAGCAGCCCCCCGGGCGCAAACGTTGAGCCATACGTCAACGCAACGACTTAGCAATTTAAAACTTTTTTTTAAAACTTTCAAAAAGGTTTGATAAAATATTTTCTCCTTATATGTATTTTTGACTATTATTATTCAAACCAAACCAAACAAATTGAATAAACATTTTGTAAAAGCATATGTACTTCCTCTCCCTCCTTGGAGAAATAATGCATTATTCTTTCTCCTGCTTGACTGAAAAGTCCATTCTGTATGTGCACTGGAGGCTTCAAGTTTTTATATCACACTTGTGTAAGTTGCATACTGGACCAGGACTGACCTTCTCATACATAGATGTGTAAAACTGAGATTTAAGGTAAGAAACTTTCCCTCTTCAGCAGATAGTGTCAAACTCTGCATGCATGTCACTGGTGATTAAGTTAAGTAAAGTGGGACTTTAAATCTCAACAATAATAATTTCATCAACAAGATATTTTTTAATTTATTAATGATCTGATTTGGTGATAATTTCTTATGACTCTCTGCAGTATGAATACATGGTTTTGAATTTCCCCATGTCTCTGCACAACAATAATTGTATGGAATAATAACGGAGCAGTACAGAATAATTTCGATTTACATTTTGATTTACATCTTTGTACCATAATGCAGTTTATTTGCATACTTGTGATGTGTTCAGCGATGGCTCTGTTCCTTTAAAATAAGCAATTTCCCTTAATGTTTTAACTGATTTTACTACTTTGTTGCAGACTGTACAAACCTGAATATAGGACTCAACAGTCTCTCTTCTGCCACATTCACAATTCTGTCTGATTAGGATATGATAAGCCACTTTGTGTGAGTGTGCTAAATGAGACGCTTCATGGTTCAAAGGTACAAATCTACCCACAGATACACACAAGCACATGCTGATTATAGCAAGGTAAGCAGTAACACATAATGTATTATTGTGTGGAAGTGATGCAGGTGGAAAATATGAGAAGTAATGAAGAAAAAGTAAAAGTAAAAAGAAGTGCATATTCAGGAGTTATGACAGAAACGGCCAAATGAATCATGCGGAGCTCCTTATTTCCAAAGAGTGGATGAATGAATGAACTGGCCTCTGCTTTAGCTGTGTGTTTTTTAGTGTGTTTCTGAGTGTGTCTAGCCTTGCAAAGGGTTACCATTTCCAATTTCCAGCTCAAATCACAGTTTGAACCGCCTTTGATGATGTGACAGCATACTTGATTTGCAAGGCTTCTGTCCGAATGGCCCAAACTCCACAAAAGTGCTGCCAACATGCAGTCTGTAATCAGCTGGACCAGAATTCTGCAGAGGAGACAACTGGAACAACAGCTCAGCACACTCTGAGTTCAATAAACCACCTGGAACAGACAAAGAACGAAAGATTGAAGCTGTGAGAGCTCAGATACAATATAGTTGATTGTCAGTTATTGGTACAGGGTCCAGGGTCAGAGCCTGATGTGAATTTTGATGATCTCACCACACAGGTTTGTCCACATGTCACTGTTCTTCACTGAAAACAAAACGCATGAGTCAAAACACTCACATTTAATGCTCGCTGGAAAATATTCTTCGAGTTGAATTTAAATGTCAGGTTTTTCCTTTAATAATAAAAGGCTGAGATCTGGAAACAGCATAATTATGTAGAGCGGAAAGCCCACACAATCAAGTATTTGTAACTGTTTAAAGGGGAAACAGTGATGAAGAGCAGTCTGTGCTGTAACTACACCAGATTTGATGAAATGCTCCCTTCTAGTGTTCAGTGCACAACACTACAACTCAACTATACTTTCTATACCAATCAGTTAGACCTCAAATAATGGCATTTCAAATATTTTGTCACCACATTCATGTGCACCTTCTAATACAGTAGGATATCCATTTGATTTTTATATCAAAAACATATTTTCATGTCTCTTTAGTCTTTTTCCATTTCATTTCAAGACAGAGAGGAAATTGAACTTATAGATTTATAATTTATAATTACCCCCAAATGCTCGACAGCAGTGTTGACAGCAATGTTATATTAACTGTGAAAAATACAAATACAGATTTTACTGCTCTGCTTACTTAAAAAAAGTAAACTTTTATATTTGGTGATGTGTTCTTTGTACTATGACAGTTTTCCTAAAATGTGTTTTGCTTTTAGTGAATGTAACATGAGCACTTTTTAGAGTTAAGTCAGATTGATAGATAACCTTTAAAGCGAAACCAAAGTTAAACTGTTGGCTACACGAATGCCAATACTTTGATTTGATCTTGATTCATTCAACATCTAAGATATATTCATGTGTACCTTGTCAAACACTGCGCTACACACATACACATTAAAAATGTTTGTTTGCAACACAACAAAGTTAGGAAAAAAAACCTTTCAATTGTGGTCCTCCTCTTTCAAACAACTTATTATTTTGCGTTACTACTTATTTCGAGAAAATCTCCCATTATAATGAAATGTATTCTTTAAACTGTTGTTTGTGCAGGGCTACTGGTGATTCCTAT
>NW_023339707.1:3943109-3943319 GCF_004916995.1 Morone saxatilis | reverse complement strand
CATGTGAAAATACACACACACACAGCTTGTCAACTCCCCTGCTGCTGCTAACAGATGACAGCACACCTCGGAATGAAGAAAGATAGTCTGAGTGCTGTAGAAGTGAAGGGCAAAAATGTTTGTTTAGACAGCATCCAGATGTGCTACGTGTGTTCTGAGCCTACACAGCGGCCAGAAGATAAGACAGAAAGTATGAACCCAGTGCATTAA
>NW_023339707.1:3926993-3943067 GCF_004916995.1 Morone saxatilis | reverse complement strand
AATAATCAGATTTGATGAACTGTCAAGCATGTTGAAACACGAAGGAACATGCTTTGGTTCTAAAGCCACCCAAAAACAACTTGCCTTCTGTGCCTATAGTGACCATTATACACAACAGTCTTTGTATGTTCCACCTCTAAAACATACACTCTGTCAGAGACCACTGTCCTGGCCTAGTTTTCCATGAATATGCTTGCTTGAGGGCAGATGCGTTTTTCCCCAGAGTGAGTAACGGAGCTTTTAATGGACAGAGAATGAAGGCTTCAATAGTTAAGGCAACATCTGGCCCCGAAGGAAAAAGGACGGCTGAATAAAGAACGCACAAGTGGCTCCTGTAATGCACTCTGCAGTACAGCCGTCATTTTATGCTTTTCATGTGGAGATATCCTGTAGTGTATGTAAGACCGAAACTCAGTGTTGATAAATAGTCGATTTATGCACTCTGATGGGATTCGATTCACCGAAGGTAGGACGACTGATAAGGGAGTGACCCATCTGACTAGCACAGGGTTGGAATTGACTATGCTGTCTCATTTGCCATCACATGGATTAGAGAGTGGTTACTCTTTCAAGAGGTACTGTCAATTCCAAAGCAAATACAGTTACGTTTGGTTTGCAGAACAACATTATAATATTTTCTCGGGAAATGGTCTACAAAGCTGGAAATCATCACATTTACATGTAATTATCTATAGATAGAGAGCTATTGATTTTGGGGACAGGTATTATAATTGTGGTACATAAAGTGCCGGATCTATGAACCTTATAACTACATCGGATGCAACTGAAGAGATAGCCGCAGCTTCGGTCTTGGACACTATGTTTGACAACATGAAGTCAGGGGTTTAGAGCTCTGCCTGGCTTTCTACATGTCAGAAGATTGATCTCATAGCTGTTATTGACTGACTTGGTTCAGGAATATTTAGTTTGAAGATAAAGCTGTAAAATATAATATCCACGAACCATTAGCAAGTGACATTTACTTAAATTCAGTCCCAACCAGCCTTCCCATAGTGAAGCAACTAGATCATCAGGTTCAACACTCAAAACCAGTCCACTACATTTTCAAATATCAAATATCAGATCATCTGACTGACTTAGAAATAGATTTTCTGCAGTGCAGCTGATGTTGTGGTTTGTTGTCCTCTCAGTATTTTAATAAATAAATACATTCATTAATTATCTTTGGTGTATTTAATGGTCCCCTGACTTTACCTCTGGCAGCACCGGCAGGTCAGAGTTTGCACTATCCTGTCAAATATCTCAACATCTACCAGATAGATTGGCACCTAATAACTTTGATCCCCTGACTTTGCTTTAGCGTCACCATGAGGTTCTGCAATTTTCAGTGAAATGTCTCAACAACTATTAAATGGATTGTCATCACATTTGATACATTTATGTCCTTATCAGGTCGAATACTTTTCAGTATAGGTACCTCCTGGTAGAGCGCGTCCCATGCATCAAGTTCCTACCGCAGCCGCCTGAGGTCAATTCCAACTCGGGCCCTTTGCTGCATATCATACCCTCTCTCTCCCCTGCCTTTGCAGTTTCTCTCTAGCTGTCACTGCCTAAATAACCCCCAAACCAAACTCATCAAGCACCATCATCAAGGTCAAAATTCAAACACGTTTATGATATCCGCATATATAATGAAATTCCCATTCGCCTCAGCTATACTTAGTGCTAATTAGCAACTTTTAGTATGCTAACATGCTAAATTAAGATGGTGAACATTGTAAACACTATACCTGCTTATCATGTTATCAGTATTAACATGATAAGCAACATTAAGTATTAACATGATAGCATGGGTGGCATGACTTCTGTTGGTTTTTTGCCATAACAATAACAATATATATGGTGGGACATTATTGTCCAAACCTTTGTCTGTTGCTCCCAAAGAAAGCACATGATTATCAAATGAATACTATTCCACAAAAATGTACATACAGGATGATTTGATTTTCAGTCTTTTTAGGTGTGATAAACTAAAAAGGAATGGAAACTTTGGTAACTGCTCAGTGGCACATGAAGCCAATGAAGTTTCAAATTTGAATTGAAAATTCCGTATTATGTGTTCCATAGAGCATGTGCACCAGAGACTTCTGCCAGATGAGCCAGCTAACTTCCAGTTTAGCTCTCTGCTAACTTCAATGAGGATAAAATGATTTAATTGTGCAGCTTTTATAGACTTTCCAGATGTAATCTGACCAAATGGTTGAAATTCCGATGCAAGGTTGTCAAGAAAATGTATCGACTCTTTTACAACCACTTCATTCACAATGTGAGCTTATGGAAAAGGTATTTTTTGGCCAGTGTGCATCACCTGATGTTGTCATTACACAGTTTGGCCACTGTGTCACATTGGCTTCAAATCCCAGTGCTCTGAATGGGGGCTTGAAATTTTAAAGCTCCCAAGGATTTTTTAGTGCAACGTTTTGTCCTGGAAACGCTGCACATTTTACTGTAGTACATGAATAAGAAAACTTTGACTTTGGTTTCATCAAAAAAATACATCCTAAAAAATATAAATACATTAATAAAACTATAACTCACGACACACCAGTCTACACTATATACAAATCACATAGTGAAGATATTTCTATTTTTACACCACTGTTTACATGTAACCCACATACATGCAAATGTGTTTTTAGACATTTTACATTGTGATGACTGCTCATGTGATATATGACGCATGTGACATTGTAAATAAAGAAAATAATCTCAGGATCTGGACTGACGTGGTAAAATACACAATTTCAGATGTTCTGATAGGGATCTATATGTTTTCTAAGCTGATTTAAAGGATTAGTTGGGCTTTGGCTTCATTGCATTGACTAAAGGCTATTGTAAATTAGCTGGAATATAACAGGACTGGAGTAGGCCTATTTTGACTTCAGGTTTGATCCATCCACTCTTTCACCTCCCACAGTAACACTGGGGTCCCTGGGTTTAAAAACGTTTATCAAACAGGGGTCCTTCTCATGAAAACGCTCATGTTTCATCCGAACGTGAGGGGATATTTGTTGGTCTAATTTCAAATTCAAGGTGAACAGGGGCGGAGACGCGCTTTGATGCAAACGTCCCCCCGCTGATGCTGCTGCTGCTGTGGCCGCGCACGTGAACGCGCCCCCATCGCTGTCATCAGTACAACATCAGCATCTTCCGGGGGGCGCGCAGAGAAACAGGAGGAGGAGGACGGAGAAAGAGAGAGAGTAAGAGAGAGAAAGAGAGAGAGGGGGAGAGAGAGAGGGAGAGGAGACATACTGGATAAAGGCTACGACAAAAACCATGATGATAATGGAGTCGAGGCGGTGGAGGATGTCGGATTTACGAGAAAGGACTGTTGAAATTTGACAGAGGGTCCGTGGTGAAACCTGTTCTCGGTCTTTTTTTTTTTTTTAATTCACCCCCCCGTTTGATTTTCACATGCTGCGTGGACAGTGAAGGCGAGCAGAGGAAGGGGAGCACCCCACGGATGCCTCGGAAGGTAAAAACGGGGTCCACCGCTGGCGCTACAGGCAACGAGACGCATCTCATCTCACGGATGGTAATAAAGGATATCCCGAAGATAGCTGTGGACTGATGGATGAGGATGAAAAACAGCTTTAACCCCCCCTCCACCCGACCACTGTGAAATAAAGAGAATCCTGTTTTGATGGGTTTTTTTAATCATTCATGGTGTAGCCCCAAGGAAACGAGCCTTAGACAGCAATGTTGAATCACTGGTCTTGGTAAATTATTCATTAGTGGTACAGGTAGGCTATGATTTTGTATTGCTTCAATGTAGCATTTTCCCTCATTCATTTTTACAATGCTTAGTCCTGTCACATCATATGCATATTTGCAGGTTACATTTGTACCGTGTAGGCCCTTTTAATAGCCTTTAACAGCCACATAAGAAACAGCCAAAGCGGGAGAAATATTAGCGCAGGAAAGCTTTGATAGAGAGAAGGAAAAAAAATAACACAAGACCTGGGCAGTGAGGGGTGTGGAGCTGTCTGGGAATTTTTTTTTAAAGATTTACATTTTTTCTTGCAAGAGTCTAAAGAGGGGGAGGACGGGGGTGGAAAGAGATATATAAGGAGAACAAACACACAAAAAAAAAAAAAAACAAACAAAAAAAAAAAAATACGACCAAACATGTTGCCTTCCCAAGAAGCCTCCAAGATCTACCATGACAATTATATGCGTAACTCCCGGGCCATCGGGGTGCTGTGGGCCATCTTCACCATCTGCTTCGCCATCGTCAACGTGGTGGTGTTCATCCAGCCCTACTGGATCGGCGACAGCGTCAACACGCCGCAGGCCGGCTACTTCGGCCTCTTCCACTACTGCGTGGGCACCGGGCCGTCGCCCAGCCGGGAGCTCACCTGCGTGGGCAGCTTCTCCGACTTCAGCTCCATCCCGTCCGGAGCCTTCAAGGCGGCCTCGGTGTTCGTGCTGCTGTCCATGGTGCTGATCCTCAGCTGCATCGCCTGCATGGCGCTCTTCTTCTTCTGCAACACCTCCACCGTTTACAAGACCTGCGCCTGGATGCAGCTGCTGTGCGGTAGGCACTCTTGCAACCACTGTCGCTTACAGCATGCACTATATCTCTGGTTTTTCTGTCACAAAGATGAAAAAACAAAACAAAACAAAAAAACAAGGCCCTGGAATTAGGCAAAACCCACCCAAAACTCAACAGACCCTCATGTTGTATTTGCAGTAGGCAGACAGCCACCAGAGTGTTGTTGCTGTGATCTTATTTCAAATGAATGCAATCTTCTTTTGATGGAGCCTTAAGATGATCAGTCACCTTTACATACACCTTATTATTTCACACACACATATTATTTCAGAAGCATTTTGTTTGCCCCCTGAATCCACCAGAATCTCCCTATTGTGCACACAAGACAATAAAATGACCCAAGATACATTTTTCAAAGCTTGTGAAGAAAATAAAAAAAAACATGCCATAATGCACACAAAACAGCACCAAACTGTAAATTCCCATGCGAAGGCTATTATAGGGACACCATCAAACATAATCAGGGACGCTGAGGTCAGTATATTGAGCATCACTGGCTCACTGCCCCATAGAAACACCATAGAAATACAAATACGGTGTTTGTGCAGCAGTCTTATTGTCTGTTTCTTCCCTGGAAACAATATGCTGTAGTCTAAAGGGTATAGGCCACGTCTTGTTACAGTTAATTAGGAGTGTTGTACAGATTTTTCCATTTCTGCAACAACAGCACTGAGACAGTAGGAATACATTTGGCCGATTATTCACGCCACTGAAACGCACTGAAAGCAATAACAGGCCCAGAGCTCCCCTGCTGCCATTGATATTCTGAGGATACACCACTGCATCTCTAAAGAAAGCAGCAGCAGCAGGATCACAGCTTTATGCTGATGAAATGCAAATGCCATTCATTCATCCATTTCAGCTCATCGTATATGGTGCGATGTGATGTGATGTACGATGCAGTGGAGTTATGAGTTCATTCCCCTGAGACTGAGACTTGCATTGTGGACGTATTGCTATTTTGAGGTGATGATTCCAGGTCGATTGGATTACTGGTTTCAGGGTGGTGATGTTTCGCCTCCTGCTCTTGTGGGTAAATTACAGTTTGTAGGCATGATTGAGGATAAAGGTTGGCTTCCCAACACATCCAGGACGCGTACTGAATCGTGCTACCTTCATGGACAACTGGATAGTAAGTTCAGTTTAGATCTGTGCAGGTGGCAGAGTTAATGTTTGGGATTTAAAAAATCTAAGCAAATAACCAAAAAATGCCAATCAAAAGCTCCCAAAGCTCCCAGTGACATCTTAAAATGTCTTCTTTTGTCTGACCAACAGTGCGTGACCCAAATATATTCAGTTTACTATCCCAGAAGGCAAAAAAAGCAGCAAATATTGACATTTAAGAAGCTGGGGAATGATAGAATTTCTTGCCATTTTTGCTTAAAAAATTCATTAAACGATTCATCAGATCTGAAAATAGAAAAACTATTGTCTGTTGTTCAAGTAACTGATTAATTGACTAATCCTTTCACTGTAAAACCTGAGAAGTTTGTTTAAGTCAAAAATGGTTGAAACTGATTACATCAATGGTTAGTAACACGTACTTTTCTTGATTAAGCAGCTTTTATTGGTAATTTTAAGTGACACTGACTGTTTGTACTGTGAAAACAAAAATACCTAGTAAAAGAACCAGGAATGTTTGGTAACGCGGCAGCCCCATCACTCCACCATCTCTCCCCTTTGCATGTTTCTGTAACTTACAAAAATAAGCTAGTGTCACTTAAAAATTATTGTAAAAAGCTGCAATGAACCTTAAAAATATTCAGACATTGACATTTGAGTATTAAAATATCTTTAATAGATAGAACATAAATAAAACCACACTACAAAAACAATGAATCAAATGGACTCTCGGGGAATATCACTATAGGGAAAAGGACTGCTGTTCATTCTGGCATTATGTTGGATAAAATGTTGGTGACATTCTTAAACAATAAGTTGATAATTACATATCGAATATATATCGTACGATAGTCGACAATGTAATTATTGTGACAGGGCTAAGCTCTACTTTCCTGTGTTTTCTGAACAGCCCACACAGGAACATTATGAGCTTTGCTCCGATTTATTCCTGCAGCCTTTATCAATTTCTGCTGCTTTTCAGTGCTATTACTCATGCTTTTTTTGCAACAAAATAATTGTGTAAAGGAAAAAGGCTGCGATAACAGTTTAATCTATGGTGATTAAATGTCACAAGGCCAAGTGAGTAAAATGACCATGTCAGCAAGACTTAACCATCGAGTACCGAGAGCAGCGTGCATCTGTCAGAAGGTGTAAAGACAATCATGATCTCTCACATATGCACATTTCTCGCGAGCCTCCTGTGTACATCCGACTTCTTTATAAGCTGATCAATGTGATAAATAGGCCAGGAAGAATAGCGTGGGAGTCAGTTTTCTGTACAGAAACAGTCAGCATACTGAATGAGAGGGAGGGAGAAAGGAAGAGAGAGACACAGAGAGTGAGAGAGAGAGAGAGAGATCAGCATTTTTTTTCCTTCTGTATTGTTCTTTTCCTCATCCTCATCTGCCCACTCTGTCCTCTGTTCTGCCGAGTGTGTTGAAAGGCTTTGGTGCTCTACAATCAGCACGAATCAGACAGAACAGCAGAGGGTACAGATTTTACTCTCTTTAGCTACATTTTCATGACTTAACAGGAATTGAACCACAAACCATTAATCAAGAAAAACGCTGGTTAAAAGCAGCAGTGGAAAAAGTATTGAAGCAATGTAAAAAAAAAAAAAAAAAAGAAAGGAAAGGTTGTGCATTTTTTGTGATCCCACTTAAGAAAAAGTACAAAAGTTTTATCAGTGGAATGCACTTAAAGTATCAAAAGTAAAACTTATCAAAAATCATCCAATTGTTGATACTGATGAATCAATACAAATGTAGCATGTGGGTGTTGTAGCTGGTCAAAGTGGACCTGGTTTTAGTTTAGTCCAGATTATTTCTTGTTTAGGGAACTTTTTATCCAATTCTCTGTCTATGTATTTACTTAGAATTTTTTAACAATCGTACAGACTTACTAGGCTTATTTTTTGACAAATGTAGTGTTTTCTTGTCCATGACGCTTGGCTATTGTTGTATTAGACAATTAACTTTACTTTACATTCAGTTCTTTAAAAAAAATAACTAAATATATACTATGTATATTTTTTGTATAGTTTTTACACACCTTAAAATTAAGAAGGCCTCATGACCCCCTATGAAGCTTTGGCCATACCTAGTTTGAAAAGTTTAAAATTACATCTATTTACAACTAATTTGCAACAGCAGATATGTTTTGGGTGAAACATACATACAAACGTACTACCTCATTAACATAATGAGGAAATGTTATTAATTAAAGAAACTGGCAATTAAAACAATGTTGATGCTTAACTGTTAGAAACATTTTCACTGACAATGTATTTTCCACCAGAACATACAATGTTGCAGTACACTACCCACTATCCACTATCCAGCATTAAAGGGCTGGAGTCAGTGTCAGTCATCCACCCAACTATATGAGACTCCACTCGTTACATAAATGTAGTGTTTCAAAACACATTGTCTCTGAACATAAGGCAGGTATTAAGTTGTCACCACAAGCTAATTATGACAACATTTTAACTGTATCATGTGTTTATGTTACATTTCAAGCTATTAGATAAATGTAGTGGAGTAAAAACTACAATATAGTAGTATGTATGTAGGAGAGTAGAAGTATAAAGTGTAAAAATGGAAATGATCAATCCCCCCACATTCCCACCCTCCATCACCATGTAGCTGAAAGGGTTAGAGGTCCATCTCTGCATGGCAGGAAGCAAAAGACAGAGCTCATATACAATTTCATCATTTGAAATCACAAAATGAAGTTCACATTTTGATTTCCATATTTTTCTAGATGGATTTTGATGGAATTTCAGTCTTATTGTCAGAGTGTTCAAATTCTGTGTGAGTCATAAAAAAGCATCTTGCAACCATGCATCTTAATCTCATTTTCCTATAATTTAAGTAAGCTGTATTAACTTCTACTTAGCTTAAGTAGATCTTTACAATTCCTACTATTTTTCTTCATAAGTACAATTTTAGAAAAGTAGCAGCATGTCTTCTTGATTTGGATATTTTTGACTACCCACATATGCTCTAATAAAATTTACCACTAATTTTTATTCTCAAACTCAATTTATATCTGCTTTCCCTCTAATTTGCTAGTACATGTCAGAGTTTGGGAAACTTCAGAAGGTTTTACTGTCCTTCCAGTGGATGCGTATGATGTGTGGCGGAGGTAAGTTGTCTAATAGGCTTGGCAGACAGCCTAATGCTGTTCACCACCTTGGAGATGATCATTTAATCATCCGCTCTGCCCTGCTGGGTGTAGCAGCAGGTCTCCTGGCACTGCACGGTGACAGAGTGTACCACAGCAAATACAGTAAGGGCCAATTTGAACTGTTGGTGGCCTAGATTTAGGCCAAATGGACCAAAAGTGTCAATTAGGGAGCAGTTTGGGCCCTGATCGTGATGGTCTGCTTGGAAAGAAATGTTCATTATCTAGTCACCCTCATGTCAGCTGAAACTATAGTAAAGTTTGAACATCCACATAGAACAGCGATTTTAGTGGCATAGCTTAATGTCAGAATTCTTGGTAAATGTTTTTTCCAGTTTCAACAATCAAACCAAAAAACTAGAGGGGCACACAGAGAGTGCAGACCTTTACCAAGACCAATAGTCCAGTCGTCTATCATATGTGAATCTGTTCACTTTCACAGGTTTCGCGCAGGTCAGAAAATCCACAGAAAAATAATTGTATTATCCACCTCGTCACTCAAATTTAATGGATTTCTCCTTGGTCCAACCTACTCCCTTCCACCAAGTTGAATGACAATTGGGCCTGTAGTTTTCCCCATAATTCTGCAGACAGACAAACAAACCCCCCATCAGCACAGAAAATATAACCACCTTGGCCAAGGTAATAATTCCTGAGGTGAACTAATTGTGACTTATTGGTTTAGTAAAGTTCAAATAAAAGATGAGAGAAATAAATGGAGTTTAGGCCAAAACACTGGGATACAGGCCTCCTGGCAGAGCAGATTGACACAGTGTGTCTTGGCTTCTATAAGTTGAAAATGGGCCAAAGTTGGCCTCCACTAAACTGACCCAATGTGAATAAGGTTAATGCACTTAAAAAGGACTTTGAGGTACCACTCATAACTGTTGGCAATAAAGGCCAAAGTGAATAAATATTGACGTAATAGAGGTTTACCACTGATTGTAGAGCTACTGGCAAAGATGTGGGACAACAGCGAAGCAAACCCAAGCCAAGAATCTAAAGAATCTAAAGAAAGTAAAGCAAAAATATCTCATGTTTTTGCATGCATGCTGCACTGCTCTTAAATTGCTGTTAGAAACCCAAGAGGAATTGATTGCAAAGGGGCCTGTATTGTAAGCAAGATTTGTGTGTTATCCACTCAGGTTTTCTGGTGTCACAGTGTGTTTGCACTTTTGACAGGGATAGATCACCATGGTAACTTATTCTACACAGGTAACCTGCTCTGAAGTAGGTTGAAGGATAGGTTCACCGTCTTTCAAGCCCTTCTGTGACAGTACTTATACTTGTATGCTCACATGTACATGTGAAATAATATTACCAGCCACGACAGCAAGTTGGTTGCTCTATTCATTTTGGCTGACCATACTGGCCATGAAGAGGTCGCCTCCTGATGAACATGATTTCAGAGCTCATTATTCTGACAGGATCCTGACCTGGACAAAAGTATATTAAGTGACAAGTGAGAGAGCTAGAGACATCATCATGTTTATTATTTTGATATTATTCCAAAACTGTCTACCTCTCACTTCTTATTCAGTTCTAGTTGTGTGATTCTATATACTTCACCATGCTATAAATCACACGATCCGGCTGTCACTGTTTCATTTCATATAATATCAAGTACTAAACTCATGCTAAGGGTAATGTTTCTTGTCATTTAGAACTTATGACCCAGATGATAACCAGTTATCCAGGACCGCCAGTGTTAGGCTGAGTGAAGCCAGGCAGCTCAAAGAGTGACAGACTGAGTTGAAGTCGCTTCGTGATTCAGGCCCCAGGACAACTGAGCAGGGATGAAACAGCAACAATGGCTGCCACTGAAATGCTCAACAGTTTATTATAAGTAGGTTTAAAAATGAATGTTAAATGGTTATTTAGAAGACTAAAGACAAATAATTAGGCTATAAGTGGGATAGGTTTGGGCTAGTGATGAATCAACAGCTACCTGCTAATGGGTTACTTTCTTCCTATCATCCCCCAGTTATGTCACATCTTGATGGGAAAGTGAATAATGGGGTAATTTTGCACTCAGAATCCAGACTAAGCAGCATTTTTCCTCACACAAACAGAACAAGAGGGCTAGATTTCCCAAAAGCACCCAAGGTCTGTGAAGATCTTCACTGCTCGCACCTTTAGATTCATTGAAATGTTCCTGGGAAAGCTGATAGGGCTTTAGTTTTAATTCAGCTTTTTCTAACAAAGATGAATTTAGTGCAAAAAGCTCAGGCAAGGTTTAAGTTTTAACCTTCCTACAGAGACATAGAGGTTTGTTAACTTTCTTTATGTTGCTTTTCTCTGTATCTCCTCTCCTCCTATCCTATCTTTCTTATCGTAGTTCTTATCGTACCAAAGGAGAGCTCAGTAGCCCACAAGCCACTGCAGCTCGATGACTCCCTCTCTCCCTCCCCTCCTTCATGAGCTCGTGTCTCCATCCCTCCTTCACGTCTTTCCCTGTCGGTTGCAATATTAAACAGAACTAAGCAGGACATGGGCCGTGGCACAGGGGAGGAGCTGTCCTGGGAGAAACGACCTGTCAGCGGCTGTTCGGTCTCAGTCTCTGTGTGTGTGTGTGTGTGTGTGTGGGTGTGTGTGTGTAAAGGCAAAAAATGGAAATAGTGTTTGAGTTGGCGGAATAGAAAATGTGGGGCCAATTGGAGGTAGCGGAACAAGCTCAAAACATTCACCTTATAAAGTTGTTGTGGCTCACATGTTAGCAAAATGTATGCATATTTACACATACACCATATCCAAAGCAACATTAGCATTCACTTGGAGTCATGTTTTTGGCCACTTAGAGGATACAAACCCAACATTAACTCTCTTTTTAATTCTGTTTTTGGTCTCCAGAGGGAAATATTGGGCTCTTTAACTGCTAAATGCGTCACTGCGTTCATCAGCTAGCCGCTGACTGTCTTGTCTGTTGCTTGGTGCTGGACAGGTAGTGTACAGTGGGTTTGTCAGAGGTTTTTCCTTTACAACTGCCTGCTACATCTGGTTGCTGAGGACAAAGTTGGGTGTCAAAACACCAAAACAACGAGCTGAATGACGATAAAAGGTTCTGTCGAACTTAGATGAACTGCGGATGATCATTTTGTGTATTATACATTATTATACATAGTAATTTGAATAATTGTTGATGAAAAATATTGATTAAAGCAAATATTGATTTTAAGGGATGTAAATCTCAGCATTTTGTTCATTTCTGTGAAGAAAACAAACATTAATTGTTATTTTTAGATTATTATTTAAGATCTAAACTTTGAACCCCTCAGCCTGCATTAGAAAATTACGCAATTAAAACAAACAAAGAGCTAATAGAACAATGGCCGAAAAGTATCAGGAAGAAATTATCAAAAAGGAAGCCTATGAAGTCTGTATGATTGTTAAAAGAAATGTAAAATACATAATACAGACAGACAATTGTAAATGCTAAAAATATCAGGGAAACTCATCTCTGTTGCAATATTCACTGGAAATAATCAGCTCAAAATTCATCCAAATTGCTCGTTTCACACAAACTGTTCTTACAGTTATTGCGTTCTCTATTTGGTTCATTGTTTAAAATTACTGATATGCATTGAATATAAACAGAAATATCACTTAGTCAGGGGTTGACAGTTTAGTCCGTGATAGAAAAACGGTTCCTCAAAGAAAAAAAGTTGGGAACCACTGCTGTAAGGCATAAAATATTTAAAAAATCTGATTTAATCTCATGCAGCAGGGTTTGCATCTGGCATTTTCATGTTCCTGCAGTGTTGCCTGTCTAGTACCCCTTGAAGGGCCCCCCGACCTTAATTTTGCCTTTCTGTTTTGATGGACTTGGTAATTTAGTCTTTTAAATTAATATTTAAAACTGAGTGAAAAGATTTATCAAAAATTCTTAATTTTATAATTAATTTAGTTTGACATTAATGAGACATAAATTGCAGAATACTGTATGTTTGACGTAGATATGTTTCACTGGGAGGTTTGCCCGTGTGAAACAGAAGGATGTGTGTGTTTCTCTGTTTGCGAGTGTGACAGAACCAAGTTTAATGTGATGGATTTGTGGCTGCAAACTGTTCTGCTAATCTTAAGGGATAAGACGGCAATACTGCTGATTTTATTCATACTGTAGTGAGGATAGTTTTAAAGAGTAAAATCCTGTTTATTGATACTGAGACTCGTGGCGTGCCCTCTCCTTGGTACGGAAGTGATGTTGTCAGTAGATTGTGGATTATTCCTTGCATAGCCTCATAGGCCAGAAACACCAGACTAGGTGTGGTGATCTAAAACTCACTGCTGAGTAACTTAAGAAGGACTTATGTTATTATATTTATATGATTATGATAAATTAAAGACAATGTTAGGTATGCCAAAAGATACTAATAACAATACAGAAGAGCAAAATCCCAATTTACAATATAAATATTTGGAAGTGATTACATTTTCTAAGTGATTTATATTTTTACAGTATTTAAAGACCATTATAAGTTTCGGAACTGAGATATGATAGGAATATTGCAGTAATATTACAAAGGGCTTAAAATGATAAACTAGTGCTCTGTTTTTTTATGTTACAGTAGGCATAATTCTGGCAATATACTGTATTTACTGATTATACTATTCAGTGACCTGGACCCTATTTTTGAAATTGGTCCAGTATTGGGCAAGAGCACTGCGAAAAAAACTGGCTGCAAATGAATCCTTATGGGCAAATCAGCACACTTTGTGTTTGTCCACTGCTTTTTTTGCCACTGACAGGCACAGATTTTTATAAGTTTTATTTTCCTGGAAGATCATCATAACATTGACTAAAACTCACCAAAACTGTCTTGGTTTGTTTTTCCACTGTTCCAACAATCACAAAGCTGGTTTGGTTAGATCCCGGTACTTTTACATCGGTGAATTAAGGATTTATTTAAACCAAAACAGGTCATGTAGATACTGTGCCAATGAACAAATATTTAATGATTAGTGGCTATATATCTGTGAATCAGCATAGTGACACTTTACATCGCATTCAATATAACTAATCTAAACTATTTTTGTGTTCCCCCATTGCATCATTTTGAGCTGTTACTAGGAATGCATCATTAACTCATTATTACTTACCATTACTCACTATTTTTGTGTCCCCTCAAGTAGGTCATCATCCTGCCCAACTGACAAGTAGCTGCTGAGTCTTAAGTGGGAAATTTGTTCATGAATGACACAAGCAAGTAAAATTCTAGGGGGAAAATGCAATCATTGTAGTCAGAGCACATTTTCATTAATATTCACATCCATATGTCAGTATTAGCTACCACGACCATGCTAGATGCACCCAGAAATGTTTGTAGAACTAAAACTTTTTTAAATCTGCTTAAATCTTACGTCTCTCAGTTTGTTGCAAGTTTATTCTTGTCTTTTAGTGGAGTAAAACGTATTGTACATGGTTATGGTTTGCATTATAAGATGATCAACAAATGCAAGCGCTCTAGAGGTACACCAATTGACATGCCATTTTGCCTTAATATAGCAGCCTTTCTATAAATGTCTGGCCCATATTTTACTTTAGCCACTGTTGTCTGGCGAGGTCCAACAGACGTTTGGTTATGGTATCAGAAACAGGCCTTTATCTAAATGAATTTGTGTCAACTGGATCAGCTTTAACCAATTAACTCTGGCATCACTTCAACCACTAAATTTAGCTCTTCACTGAAAATGCAACATCCTGCTGTTGTGAGACAAACATAATTTTCCCACTCGTCATTGGTCTTTACTTACAATCTTCATACATTCTAAAAATGGCCGCTATGCTGGAAACACTGTCAAATTTCAACAGAAATTTCTGAAATAAACACCAAAATAAATTTCTGAAAAAAATGGTGGAGGCTGCTATATAAACAGAGAGAGTAGAGGTCTCGCCTATTTTGTCCTCGAGCCATGTGAGGTTCCTAGCAGAAACAGACAGTAAAAATGGTCGGTTCATAGTCTTATCAACAATATACCAGCAACATATACACCTTTCACTACAGTTTCAATGTCTAAATCTGTAGAATATGTCACAGACATTAAAACAAGTATACATTTATTTATTTTTCATATTTTTGGGGCTTTTATTGCCTTTAATTGATAGTGACAGCTGAAGAGTGACAGAAAGGGGGGGAGTGAGAGCGAGGGGATGACACACAGCAAAGGGCCCCAGGTCGGAGTCGAACCCTGAGTCGCCACAGCAAGGATTCAGCCTTGGTACATGGGCCCATACATTTATTTTTTAAACTCAAATCATCCTGTATATGTTTCGGATTAAAATCTCTCTGCTGTTTCTGTGGACAGAATCCATTCAACAGGGCTTTTATTGTATGGTATTTCTCAAAGGCAAACTCAGCATAGAAAGACAGGGCTGGCAGCAGCAGCTCTGCAAGTGACATGCTGTCGGTGTAAACACAACGCGTTTGCCAGACGCAGCTGTTCAGCACTGCAGCCGCCACGCGCTGCTCAGGTAGGCAGTGTGAACCAAGTGTTACTTTCTGCCTCACTACATAAAGGGCACAATGCCACCGACCCCCCATATGCGCTCGACTTTCTCAGCTCTTTTTACCGCTCAACCTGACTCACGTTGTGGTATGGTGCGCCAGAAAGCGGCCCCTGACCAACGCTGCCATGTTTGACCAAGTTTGAGAGTGCAGCCGAGACATCGGTCCGTGACTACGGGTAACAGCATGTACCACAGCTAGAAACCAATTGTGCTAATCGTCGCGTTCACTCTTACTCAACAAGTGTCGACTTCCGAAAGGCAACTCAAGAAAGTGCTGTGAGTCAGCAGACCGAGCACAATAGAGGTGAGTGCACACACGCAGCAATTGAATGAGTGAGTGCAATTGTGTGAGTATGCCTAGACGATACGCTCCAGCTGCCTACGTGTGTACGTGTCCAGCCATATGTGCGCTGCGTGGCAGCACGCACCGCGTCTGTTCACGTGAGCATCGTAACCAGAGGGATGAATGTGGTGGTAGTAAATCGGTGTGCGGAGTTGAATTATTGACACTGAAAACGTTTTCGTTGCTCTTCGTCTGGAAGCCATGCGTCGGTGTGTGGCTGTTGTGTGTGGTGTTCTTTTTTTGCTGCACTAGTAAACTGTATAAACGACCAGAGTGTGTGTTGATTTTCTGTATTGTGTGTGTGCATGCTTGTTGTATACGTGTCATATCTCGTGGTGTATG
>NW_023339707.1:3907501-3926968 GCF_004916995.1 Morone saxatilis | reverse complement strand
GTGTATAGTGTCATATGTGTGGTGCAGTGCACGTATGTAGATAAACGCGCCCACGTGCATGTGTTTCCAGCAGCAGCTAAATAGATGTTGCAGTGGTCGAGTTAAATATAGAACTAAGAACTACAGAGAGAGAGAGAGAGAGAGAGGGTTCCCCTGGGGGTATCCTGTCTTTCTCTCCTCTCTCCTTCTCTCTCTCTCTCTCTCTATCGCTGAGATTTCTGGCCGGCTTTTCCCAACCAAACGTACATGTTTTAATTATCAGGCACTTAATAAATAATTCCAAAGTCACCGGGGTGTTTCTAAAAATATCCTGACAGCTGAATAATGGATTCCTTTGACCCCTCTCAGCATTGTCACTCAGTGTGTGTGTGTGTGTGTGTGTGTGTGAAAGAGAGAAAGAAAGCAGCAGAAAGAGAGAGAAAGCCCCTAAAGCTTGTTGATAAGATGTATAAGTATGAGGCAAAAATGGAAATTTCTCTGCTATACATCATGCATGCTCCTTATTAATGTGTAATCGTAACTGAACAACGTATTAAAGACATACTATCTAACATTTGTGCACTATAATGTCTATAAACACTAGACCCTAGACCAGTGGTTCTCAGCCTGGGGTCGGGACCCCCAAGAGGGTTGATAGACAATAGATCATTTCCAAGAGTTGCTAAATGGTTGTGGAGAGTAAAATAAAATAACTTTTTGTGGCAAGCAGCACTGAATGAGAGACAGGAAGCAGCTAGTAGCAATGTCATCCCATTAATGACATTCAAAACAGGGGACAATAACTATCTCCTATAGGCTATACTGGAGGTTTTTATACATTCATGAGCATGTATTTATATTTATAAATCAGAAAAACAATAATTAAAGCTTTTATGCGTTACATAACAGCAATATCTCAGGCAAACAGGGGGTCGGCGAACACCAACCTTATTATTCTGGGGTTTGTGACAGTAAAAGGTTAAGAACCACTGCCCTAGACACTACTTTAGCTATTTTGTTGAGCTGTGTACTCACACTATCCCAAATGTTAATTTTATTTAGCTAATTTTATTCTTTGCGTTTCACCGGTCTCCTGTCAATGGTTTCATATCCCGTATGTGCATCCGTCAGCGATGTAGTGTCTTTCAGGAGCTGTATAAATCATTTTGACCCACATTTTTACAATACACTGCTAAGATCTCGTAATTTTTACCAATATATTTTCTGTCTGGACATTCAATTATCAGAGAAACAAGCTGAACTAACGTTTTGTTAGCAGCAGCTTGGCTGGCAGCCCCTCCTATGTGGTGTTAGAGAAACACAGATTTTTAAGTTGAAACTACTTTATTCAGTCTTTTTAACAGTTTTAATCTGTTTGTTTTTGAGAGGATAACTGGGCTCCTGGTAAAAACCTCCTGAACAATGAAGCACCAAACTAAGAAACTAAGTTGACCGAGAAGCTGATCAATGATCCGACTACTTCTCAATGTCATCAAACTTTGTCTTTTGTTATTGTTTTGATGTGAGAGACCCCACATCAGCAAAAATTACCTATTGTAGGTTTAAGTAATAAAGTGAAATAACTATTTATGTTTTATATTTGAGGTACTTTGCTGATGTTTTTAAAGCAGTCTGCAGCGGAGCTGGAGGTTGATGGGTCGATTGCTTCTGTGGAGATCAAACCTGTCAGTGTGTTCATGTGCCTGCTTAACGTTTATTCACCCAAATAACAATATATATATACAGTATATAGTAGTATATATACAGTATATATATACACATTTCTATCTCATTCAGCTTTGGATTTACTCATACATTTTGAGATATTGACACACAGCAGCTGTGGATAATCCACTTATATTACTGCAGTATTAACGTTACATTTTATGGCTGTAGATGTTTATGGTTGATCTTATTTTACCAACTTTATATACTGTTGGGTAGTTTAATCTACAGAAATGCATCATGTTCTATAAGATCAGCATATGATGGCGCTCACTGATCCCTCAGTATATCACAAAACTGATTTGCGTAGACGATGCTTGGACTTGTGCTATGACACATTATATGGTTAAGTGCAAGCCTCTGTACGCCTGCCAATCCCCTTTCCAGATTTGGGACTCATGCCAGCAACTTCCTCCTCAGCCGGTGGAGGACACAGCGAGTGAGTGAGGAACAGATAAAGGACAAGAAAAAGAAATAGAGAGGGAAGAAAGGGAGGTTGGCTTTCTCATCCCCAGGAAATGAGTTTGATAAAAGGTATTAGATTTAACATTTGAGTTAAGGTCAGCAATTTGGTAAAAATGTGTACATTTATGAATAAAAAGAAAGAAGAGCACAGAGAATTTACAGTAGCTAGTAGGAGTGAAAGAGTGTAAAGACAGAATGAAAGAGGGGAAAAAAGAGGGAGAACTCGATGCCAAGTGGGCCAGTGAACCCTGGCGGCAGCAACATCTTGTAAAGTGCCCCCTCAGCAATACACACAATCACACTCACGCACAAACACACTCAATGGGCTTGATCCCGAGTCCAATAAAAGCTCTGTACATCAGCGAGGAGGCCGTCCATTAGATAGATGGGGGACAGCAGGCCAAGGTCTAGACACAGTAGCAGAGGGAAGGACAGGCGTCAGACAGCTTTATTAAATTATAGACTGGACATGGTGATCTCTTAATGCAGTCATGTTCACACTTTTTCACCCTGTGTTGGACTTCAGACTGAAGGAGCTCTCTTCCACAAGGAGGCCATTGGTTTGAACTATCTACCTACAGGAGGTTACACTGTGATTATAGACGCAGCCTTGTTTTAGTAAGCTTTTAGACTTCCAGGGTAACTTCTGGATTTTGAAATGGTCTGTCAAAAGAGCTGGGATATTTTCTAAATCTATTGAAGACAATGTAATACCCATGGCCACAGTAAATACTCATTTCTCATTGGCTATTGTAATTATCTGATCTATCTCAAACACCTAAGGTCAACAAGTTAACAAAAGTTCAACAAAAAGAAATCCCGGTATAATGTATATGAAACTAAGACCTTTGGTACATCATTAGCTAACTCACTGGTAAAACTAACCTAAACATGGTTTATAGCAACACTAGAAAATAACACTTGCTATAACTAATGAAAAGTTGATTCATTAACAAGCTTGTAAAAGAGTGTGTTTATAATCAATACAGTCAGGGTTTCTGCTGTTGCAGCCTCACTTGGTCTGGGTTGACCAGTAGCTTATGGTGGCTAGTACTCAGTGATATTAGCAGACTTTAAAGATCCCCTCGAGAATCGCAGGGCTTTGCGGGGAAGTAATAATGAATATTTTAACATCAGGTTAGAGTTTTCAAACAAGGCTTGCGCTGTTAGCGCTGTGAAACGTCGCACTTTGTTTAGGTATAAGCACAAAAAATATATGGTTATGTTTTAGGAAAAGATCTTAAGGTATGTTACCTACCTTAATGTCACTCAAGTATATAAATTATTTATGCAAGTTTCACTTTTGGTTTAAAACTGGACAACAGTCAGGGGATGCTGGAAGTTAATCAGAGTTGGAGGTGCTGAGAGAAAATCTGTATATATGATGACATCATAATAAATGCTAAATGCAATTTATAACCTATCTAATAGTTATTAACAACATTTTACACAAATTATAACATTTTAGCAGATAAAACTGAAAAAAACAACAACAAAAAAACCTCTTGCCTCCTGCCATAAATACCAGTTTACACATAAATCCCAATTTAAAAAAGGAGAAAGTCATATGTTTAAACATTTTTATGAACCAATGATTTTTATTATGTCAGATTATAGGGGGTTCTGCAACCAATGCAAACCGTGGTGGTTCTCCTGGTTGAAAGTCCTGTGTTAGTGCCATCCATCTACCCCACCTCATCCATATATGGATTTTCTGGTTCTTTATACAATTTCTGGCAGCCATGTCTATAAATGACAGAAATGGTGCTAAGAGGCACATTCAGTGTCATATTTTGAAGCAAAGGGGCACTGGACAAGCAGCAGTATTTGACAAGTTGGGAGTGAGAAGGGGTTGCTATGCAGCAGCAGCACTGGACACTAATATGGACGTTTGTTTATCTTGATTGGAGATTCAAGGTCATTCAGATCTACTGTGTGTGGATGCATCAATCTGCATTTGAGAGAAATTGGAGTGTTTATGTGTTAGTGTGTGTTCATATGTATTACTTTGTATGTGCACTTATTAGAAAATCTCCAGCACAGTTTGCTGTCATAAAGTAACTCAGTCAGAGCACATGACACAGTGTTGGATGGCGTCACGGCTGTGTACACAGCAAACACAGAGTCAAGCTGCTGAGGAGGAGCCTGAAGCTGCTCCCATCAAAAATACTTCACACACACACGTATATATAGCACACTGATGGTATTTTTAGAGCTCTTATATAATACATTTTGACTGTTTGTCTGGAATAGGGTCTGTGTAGACATGTAGATAAGAAAGTCTGACAATTGTTATGTAAGAAAACTATAAATATGTTTTGGGCGCTATAAATAAATTGGTTCCCAGTCATTTTAACTAGTTGGATCACAAACATGATGTTTTCATTAAGTCTGATCTGCTTGTTTCTAACAGCTGATCGGCTGTGAACGCTGCAATGAAAAGAAATGACAGGAAGTGATGAGCTGAGATGAGAAAAAAATGGCAATTTAGTGGAACAGCCATCCTGTTCCCTTTCCCCTTCTTCATACGACTTGTTTTTCCCCTTTCATTCTTCATCCATCTCTGCTCCCTCCCATCCCCTTTCCTTCTCTGTTCGATCCCTTTGCTTGCCACCTTTGAAGTTCCTCCCCTCCAAGTTCAGAATGCAGTGTCTTGAGAGAGCAGAGGGGAGGAAGGAAGAGGAAACACCCCAACCACTTCAAAGGGCTTTTCTTGGGTTGTGGGAAGTTGGGGGTTATTTTTAGCCCGCTGATGCCCACTTAAATGCTCAAGTTGAAGATGGAAGAGAAGGGCAGATAGAGGAAGAGGGCACAAAGAGATCATGTCACACAGTTACTACAATTACTGTCATACTGCAGCAGACAAAGAAAGGGTTTTTGAACAATATGCTACATATTCCTTCAGGAATTTATATATTGTTGAATCCCTCTGTTTTTAATCTCAGAAATATAACTGTTATAAGGCTGAAAATTATGGTTCAAGTCATATAAACAGAGAAGGGTGTTATGGGTAATCATAGGGCTTGCATAGGAGCTGGCTGGAGGTATTCAGTACATGTATGAATGTATCTTTAATACCAAACTGAACCAACTATACTGAATGAGTAGATTTTAGAGACATTAATGCTGATGCGTTCGCTGACTGGCATCTATACTGCAGCGCATTTGAATGGTGACGTGTCAAGAAGTGTGTTTGAACGGAGATGAGAAAAAAATCTTTAAGCAAACCAACATGAGGATGAATGGAAAAAGCATGTCATAGCCCTTAAAGAGACAGTTCACCCCATATTTTTTTCTCTTAACTGTAGTGCCGCCTCCGCTAATAGTGTCTGCCTCGGCTGAGCTGTAAAGCTAGCTGGCTCGTGTAGCGCCACTGAGATAGCTAACATTCAGTTTAAAGAAATGAATAGTTCCTACATGAAACTGCTCACAAAAAAGTCTGTGGATTATCTTGAGTGAGTGGGTCATGATATCTGGAAAGAGACATCGCTATTGAGTTTTTCAAAATTTGTTTTCTGGCGCTTTGTGCACCACAAGCCGAGTGCCATCTGGTTCCATTATATTGGAGAGAAGGCAGACATCTCTATGGCGGATTTCTCTGCATCTCATGCCAAAACTATAGCACTAGAGGTAAAAGCAAAAAAAATAGGTTTGATGTTGTGGTGAACTGTTCCTTTAAAAGGAAAACCGAACATAAAGACAGGTTGTACACTGTGATTAATGTTTACAATAGACTGATTTTCTTCGCGCGCCTTCGTTTTCCCTTCCAAAACTACGTGTGTGACTGCTCGTGCTTGTTGTCCCATTGGATCTATTTTTAGAAATGTCTTCCTGTTCTGAGATCTCAGAAATGACTTTGGTGAGTGCAATGATTTACAACCAAGCCAATGGCCCTGCATCCACATTTCCAAAAGCTGACACTCAATAACTTTGGACTTAGTTTCATGTCAGATGGGGAAACATTCATCAAAAATCCATAAAACATGTTATCTGACACTCATTACCCAGTTAATGATTTTATCATCTCTCATCTATGTTAATATCTTTTATAAAGGTCATAAAAGAAGCTAATAACATGATGATTTCCCATGATGATTACTTCCATTGCTCTTCTATTCTCTCATTACTTACTGTATTATCGTCATTATATTCTTTCTCATTACATTCTCTCATTACGCCGGCAATCATTTTGTCAGAGGAGCGGTCACATTTTCTAGCGGTGTGCGCCTCAGCTTGAAATAAGACTCCTCATATTTGCATGGTGTTCTGCTTTACACAGAGAGGTGGTGACTAATCTGATATCCTCCCTCATCTGTTGCCATGAGTTCACCACCCACCATTTTCTCATGATGGATGGCTAGTAGGTGAAACACAGGGTCCTCAGAGGGAATCACTAATGTGACAGGGTTCAACGTGTGACTAATGGACTTCACTTTAATACACTCAGATCCATCACCGTCACCCAAGCACATTCCAGCTAAAATAAATTGCATGTTTATTTTCTGCCGCAGCATATAGACCTCCTCTGTGAGAAAAAGTTAAAAGATTGGGTTGTTCAGTGGCCCAATGGTTATGACACATACCATAAACATCCCCTGTTATATTCTTTTCTGTCTATTTTTAAGCTGTCCAATAAAGTCACAAAATCCCCCAAAAACAACAACAAAAGCCCCAATGTTTTTGTCTCCATAGAGAAATTCTTTGCAAATAATATCGCTTGATTATTCATATAGTTTATTTGGGTAAAACTAATTCTCCATCTCTGAAGAACTGTCTTATTTCACTTGGACTTTAATGACTGCATCAGCTAATGGAAATCTTTTTCTAAAAGACGGCCATCAATAGAAGACTCAGGAGGGATGTATCTATCAGTAGTGTGTCTAAACTAGTTGTTGACCTTTGAGGCCTTGATGCCAGTAGGAAAGATTAAGCTTCATACATTCAGCATCAGCAGAATTTGCTGAAAGCCAATGCTATTATCCTCTGTTTTACATTTCCGCCCATCATCGCTCGTGTTACTGTACGCCTCATTTCACACAGCAGCTACTGTGTTTGAATGCTGCCCAACACCGTTCAACAGACACACATGGCACACACAGCACTTTAAATATTCACAATTGCACAGCAATCGAGTTCCAGACATTGAATCTTTTAAAAATTTATTGGACAGGAGTGTAATAATCACCAACTCAGGCATATCTGTCAGACTTTTCATGTGTATCACAAGTCATGTTGCCCATGGAAAAGACATGTCTGGTCTGGAATGAAGATCCAGTGTGACGTCTGCCATGTATGTTCCCCATCTCCCTGTGGAGCCCACTGCTTTACTTACAGCCCCCGAGGCACAGACTGACTGCTATTTAAACAGTGCTGGTGAACAAGAAATATGGCACAATCAGCTCCCCAGCGATGCTCACTTTGATGAATGAGCAGAGGTGTAAAGTATAGATTACCATTTTTGTTGTAGTGTTGAAATTGAATGTATGCATTTCCTTTTAGGGCTTTGTACTGTGTGTATCTATTATGTGCACTGCATGCACTCACTATTGTTTGTGGGTGTGAGTGCATGCAGGTTTGTGATCCGTTTGTTTTAAATTCTGTCACACACTCAATTGTCTCCAGGTGAATAATGTATACGGTGCATGTATTCCACCCTTCTGCTGTCGCACTGTTAACCCCTCTACACCCATAGAGCTGTTGGCATTTGGCTAAACTCACTTGAGCAGCGTTTAAAGCTGCAGGAAGAGTTTCCAGGCAAACTTATGATGATCTTACTAGCATCAATCGCAAAACAGTGGGTTGTTGGGTGTCAAATGCAAAATGGGTGGTTTTGGGGCCCCGACAGTCTCGCAAAGTATATACATATAGAAATTTCCATATGTCCTGCTAAATATACAGTGCTTGGTTGATGTGCCAAATTTCAAGGGTTCTAACATCATCAGAATTCAAGATATGGCAACTATGTTTGAAATGCGTTGCCCTTTGAGATGCCAAAATAGCTATGTGGACTCCTAGGTTAATGAAAATTTGACTTTCCGTTCCATTTAGTGTAGCAGAGCCTTTTCACCCTGTGTGACCTATATGGAATGGAACCTTAATTAGTGTCATAGGTAACACCTTTACCTTGCTATTTGATGTCAGAATGGCTGTTGTAAAATAGGGTCTACTGGTGTGAAGGATGTGAAAAGAAGAGTTTCTATCTGACCCACTGTACTTTAGAAGGGCTACAAACACTAAAAACAGTGGTTTCAGTTGACCAGTGCTATGCAGCCTAAAACATGGTGTGTTCTAGTGCAAGATCTCACTTATATGAAAAAATATAAATACAAAATAACTACACCAACTATCAAAGTACATGAAGAAAAAGCTGGACTCAGTATGAGATCTTAAGTCTATCTGCTGCATTTGGTATCCTTTGGTATGAAGCACACCAACCAACTTTGTAAACATTCACTTTTTCTGTGGAGATTACTGTTGCCATTTAAAAGTTGAAATTCTGATTCTAAATACCAATGGCATCTGCAGTTTAAGGCCATCAGTATACTGTACTACATGCAAGTTAAACTGTATTGCTGTTAGTTCATGAAAATCCAGCAACAGAAACCTTCTCTTACCTCCATTTTTTGCACACCGCAACCTCTCATCTCTTCCTTCTGTTGTTTAGAACCTCTCACTTGTCTCTTCAAGATTAAATTCTCACTTTAATCTTGCTTCCCTCCTGCAGGAGTGTGCCTGGTGCTGGGTTGCATGATCTTCCCCGACGGATGGGACGCGGAGGTGATCCGGGACATGTGCGGGGAGCAGACGGGGAAATACTCCCTGGGCGATTGCTCTGTACGCTGGGCCTATATGCTGGCCATCATGGGCATCCTGGACGCCCTCATCCTCTCATTCTTGGCCTTTGTCCTGGGTAACCGGCAGACAGACTTCTATCTTGATGATTTGCAGACAGACAATAAGGGTAAGTAAAGAAGAAATTAAACACAATACTTTAAAAGTAGAGATGGCCCATATATGATGGTTTTGATTATCCTTTGTTTTTGGAGGTTTATGTTTGTTGGAGGTTTGATCTGCTTTCTTCTTGTTCCATTAATAAACTGCTATGTATGGCTATTTTTAGAATCATTTAGTTGGACCGCAAGAAGACTTATTAAAGTACAGATTCAAACAAAAACAAATAATAAATTATCAATATAACGGTTAAGCTAATCCGTCCAAACTTTTTTCCATTTACAAGACATTGAAAATGATCCAGTTTGTGCCATTCACTTTGTTAACACTGTTGCTACAGCTGTCAAGCTTTCCATTGTTGCATAGTAATGCAGTTTGAAATAACATTGGCAGATTTATCATGCAAAATGTTTAGTCCTTTTTTGAAAAAAATGGGGCAACAGAAGTAAACAAAGAAAGTTTCTTATTTTTAACCAACACTATTAATTTTGTCGACTGAAATGACGGCTGTCGGTGGCAAATGTGATTTTAATGTTTTCATTTTAAATCAAGAGCCCTGTAAAAGGGTTTTAAATTTTGCACTTAATGCACTTCAAATCCAACAAAGAGCCGCTAACATTACTCTTAACTGCCACTACTGAACGGGGCTTCATGTAACCTAACCTCAAACACTGTAATAATATAGTTAGCTAATGATATGCTACTTGGCTTTAAGAGTTTAGGTTTCTTGTATAGGCAGTAAGCTAGCCGGCTATGCTAATGTGATGCAGTGGTTCCCAACCTTTCCATAACTGAGTAAACTGACAACCACTGACTAAGCAACAAATTTCATTGACATAAACAGTATAGAACAATTAATAAACTTTAAAATAAACCCAAAAAAAGGGAGCAGTTTGGACGAATTTTAAGCAGATTATTTACAGTTACACAGGTGAGTTTTCTGATGGTTTTGGGAACTTTTTATTTAGTTCTTTGTCTGTATTGTGTGTTTTTTATTTCTTATTAATCATTCATTCTACAGAAGAAAACAATTTCATTTTGTTTTTCTTGCAGAATTAGATGAAATTCTATGATATAGGCCTTTTATACTGTAAGTTTTCTTACGCCCCTTAAAATCCAGAAGGCCTTGCAACCTCCTGTGAAGCTTTGTCTTCCTCCAGCTCTTATTTTCTAGACCTTAACTGTGAGGCCATTAACATGAACACAATTTGCCCGGTTGAAAAATGACTACACTCCAACCTGACCTCAGTAACTCCAGCCAAATTGCTTTCGGTGCTGTATTTTAAGAGCAGGAGAGAGTCCTCCAGAGGCTTTCTGACAGTTTGCATGATATTGCATCAGGACACTTGAATTGCATTGTTTCAGTTGTATGAAAAGAGAGGAAGAGGAGGAAAGGGATGGCAGAAGATGGCAGTGAAGCGGCAAGAGTAAAAGATGTAATGCAAAAGAATAAAACGTATCCTTACATAAGGATTGTGTGTCTGATTTGACTCCACAAACCAAATGTTCAAGAAGACAAAACAAAATAGAGCAAGGGCTAAAGAGAGGCAGAAAGAAAAACAGATCTCTGACATAAGACATAGTGGACTGAGAGTGTGAGTTGTACAGACAGATAGAGTAAAGGAGAGAGGAGGAGTGAGAGGAAGAGACTGAGAGATAAAAAGAGAGAGAAAAAGAGAGAAAAGTGACATAAGATGTCTAGGTTCTCCGACGGTCTATCTCCATGATGGTTTCCATGGTAACTGGAGATATTCCAGAGCGTGGGCGTGTCTTTCTGTTCTTATCTGATTAACCTCACTGACAGTCTCAGGGATTTTACACATTTAATGCATCTGATGCTTCACCAGCTGTGTGAAGTTCTTTTTTTGCTCACATTTTTTTCATAGAAATAAACTTCTTTATCTTCTTTAAATCAACTGATGAAACAAAACTGTGTGACAGCCTATGGACAGTCCATGAAAGCATCTTTTGCCCATTTAAGTGATAAAGCTACATGAGGTCAATAACAAGAAAAATATCAGCACGTTTATATGAACATATTCGGTAAAAAGATTATCATTTTTACAGTACGAGAACATTTGAAGTATAAATATAAAGTAATTGACAACGAGACACAAGTGAAATGAATTAAAAATGTGGACTCTATTCTATGGACCTACAGTAAATGCTTAAATGCATAAGCAGATTCATGTTTTGCAAAAATATGCACTTTTTCTGTGTATGCCAACACTTTTCTTTGTTGTCCTTGCAGATTTTGCTGTGTCAAGGGTAA
Source organism: Morone saxatilis (assembly GCF_004916995.1). Lineage (NCBI taxonomy): Eukaryota > Metazoa > Chordata > Actinopteri > Moronidae > Morone > Morone saxatilis. Next base: position 3,915,576 of record NW_023339707.1, on the reverse strand, counting down.
GTTGACTTTTGCTTCATACTTTTCATGTGCATTGTGTTTGAGGAATACATTAACATGTGCCTATGTAAAGCCTCATTAGTTTTTGAGCATAGTACAGTGCCCAGACATATTAGCTGATTAGCTTTCCTGCAAGCATTCATCACCCGATTCAACAACAGATTGTATGGCCATTTATTGCTGAGTTACAGTAATAACTGTTATTTATTCTTTTCATGGCATCCTACGCAGGCCCCGAAACCCACCCACTACCCATATTTTAAGTGAAATAACATAGTAAGTTGTTTTACTGTGCAGATATAAAATTTACATTGACTAAACATTAAGTACACTAATTGGTTGAATACATTTCTTTCATTGGGTTTAAAAGAAAAAATAGCTTACACTTGTAGGTTTTCAGGGACAAAAAAAACACCCACAAAGATGACATTTTACATTCATTCTGTTTTTCACTTACCTCTCTGACTTGACATTATTGCATTTTGTAGTCGTCGTTGCAGATTGTGTGGGAAGGCTAACATCCCCTGTGTTTCTATGAGTCCTAGCGGTGGTTTAACTGCATATTTAATGGCGTATGTTGCCATTTCTTACTTTTTAAAATGCAATATAAAAATGTTATTTATGTAAATTTGAGCTGCAACAATTAGTCGATTAACAATTAAATGAATTTGGTTGTGGAGAAAACAAGACTTTTGAGTACATCACCTTGGGCTTTGGGGAACTCTATTTTCACAATTTTTTTCCACATTTCATGGATAAAACAACTAATCCATAAATCGAGAAAATGATCAACAGATTCATTTATAATGAAAATAATCATTAGTTGCAACCCTAATGTAAATGATGTGTTGAAATGTTATTAAAATGTACAGTAAAAAATACGGTGAAAAAAATGGGTCAAGATCCAAACACACCAGATTCTATACTTCCCATAATGCAACTCAAGAGCAGCTTTGTTAGGCCTTTCTTGTCCGTTAAAGAATCTACTCTCCATACCGAGATGACCCATATGACATCACTATGACATCACTAGGGGTCTTTTCTTAGACTTGACAGAGCTCCTCCAGAGCCAAAGACAACCTTAAACATGACAAGTAAACCGATGTTTATGCATAAAATTGGTGGATTTATCCTTTAAACCTCACCTCTTAAATGTCCATTCATGATGTTTCATTTCTGTGACTTGAGTCTAAATCAGCACTGTCTTGTTTTCCTTCAGATTGAGGTGCGGGACAGAAGAGAGCCGAGGTATGGAGTGCAGCGTCTTCACTGAGGGCAACAATGGCACTGGACAACTTCTCTTCTCTTCTCTCACCCCTCTATTTCTCTCCCTCTCCTCTATTCTCCCCCTCTACCCTCTTCTTCTCCTCTCTCCAACGATCAGGATATCACCCAATCTCAATGCAGACACCAAGTGTACAGGATTCTGTAAAATAAAAAAAACAACAAAACACACTGGGATAAACTATATTTTGAAAAAAGAAAATACAAGGTTGTACAGTGCATTTAACACTCAACTTTCTTAATGAATACCATTATGATGAAAAAAAAAAGATTTACTGTATTTAGAGTCTTGACTTGTGTGAGAAATTCAACCCTTGAGATGAAGAACCATAATGTCCATCTATGATTTTACGATGATTTATTTAAAATCTTGCTATTTAATGACTTTGAATTTGCGTGTTGTGTACATTCATAGCTTCAGAAGGCAATTTATTGATACTCCTCGTACAGTGATAGAGTTAAGACTCGCAATACAGCAGCAAGTACATCATTACACCCTTCAAAACTCTTCAACAGGGACTCATATGGCTCTTCATCTAAGGACTTTCAAACGTGAGGAATTTAAAGGAGTACCCCATTGCAGCTTTACAGAACCTAACATCTCTGGGAGATTCTCTACTGTACATACTTAACAATGTAAATAACATCACTGCTTACAAAAACAGCCGACAACAAAACCTCATCAGACTCTAATGCATTCGAGTATAGTATTTCTACCCTTGGTTTCAGTGTTCCTCGTGCCGGAAGAGCATCAGAGTATGTGCAAATCCATCGTGTTCATATGACTCCTCACTACTGATTTGGTGGGATTAGACAGACAGGAATAACATGGATATCTTAGCTGGATATTCCAAGGGAAAGCAGAGGACCATGAATCAAAGTGATTGTGTATGATCACAATTTTTTGACAGAAAAAAGACGCTTCCCCTGCATCAACATGGCCTCAAAACAAGCCCCTTATTCTAGTATTTCACCCTTCAGTATACTGTCAAAATTTAAATTGCTGAACTGAATTGCAGCTGTCCAAGTCAGACTTAGAAGTCTTGTTTTTTTGTCCAAGTTCCCTCCTTTGTGATACTCTTTCTCCAGTGTGCAGTTTACTCCAGCTTATGGTTCCAGCATACAGTGATCAGTTTACTCTACAGATGTCTTAAGACTGATGTGAATATGGCTATATGAGTCGGCCTTCTCTCAGAGGGAAGCCCCAAGTGCTGCATTGTCTTAAGGTGATGTCACTTATATGCCTCTTTGAATACGCAACACTGCTTGTAGTAGTAATAGTAATCATTAGTGGGACAAAATCACAGCAAATAATCCCAAAAAGCAACAAAAGCCCCTAAAAAATACTAAATCACGTTAAAATGATGCCTCTGTAAAATAACTATTAGTCAGCAGAATATAATGTGACTTGGTATTCTACCATTTAATCCTTGATACCATGTTAGACATCAGTTCTAATGTCATTGTGGGCAGGGCCGAAGACAGGATTCTACTGAGGTCAGTCCCCCCCCCCCCATAGGATAGTAGCGTAAAAGGTAAGCCAACTGACAGATCTGATATTGTTGCCCGATTGCAGAACGTTTAAATAAAGCTTTTTTTCTGTGAGGTTTGTCATGTGAGTGATCCATGTTGGATTCAGCTAACTTGTTGGAAAAAACCCTGATGGGTGTCACCTGTTCATAGGGAGGTGTGTTTGTGATCAATAGCATAGTTCGAGCCCCCAAAATGCTACATAAGGCTGCCTGCGCTATACTGTGAAAGAGATAGGAGGAATGGTTTGATATGAACTGAGATGCTAAAAGACTGCATTTTTTGAACGTGCTCATGTTTTCAGTGAACTGAATGTATTTGTTTGCAATTAATGAACACGCAATGTTAACTGCAGTAAGAGTTACTATGCTCACATGCAGCGGCATATTGGCACGGCATATGACTTTTTCGTACTAAATAGAATGAATTCTGTATGAATGATTCTTGCATGAGGCCCATTGAGTCTGACAATACTGGAACCAGCCTATACAATGGTCACTATGTGTTACAGTAATTTGCTGAATTGCAGAGTGTAAGGTTGCTTAAAAAACAATTTCCCTCAAGAAATGCAGATGCATGACCTCAATGTCCTCGGTGGTAGCTACTATCCTGATTGTAGGCTCAAATGTCAAAAATTATTATTTATGTAGCATTGTTATTGTGACATGCCACCAGTACCGCCCAGATTATTGTTGCTCCAACAACAATGTACCTTGATGTAGCACTCGAGACAATGCCGCTAAGTCATTGGTTGTTACCAAAACACCTATGATGCTAGTTATTGCTGACACATTTACAACAGTGATCACTGCTACACCAGCAACATACAGGATGTTATAAATAGGACAACCTAGAGGTGATTGGCTTAACACACCTGATAGATTGCTTTGACAACTTGTTTTTGTAAACATACGAACATGTGCTACTTTGAAAAAAAATTGGTACTTGCTGCATAAATATGAAATTACTTGCAAGGGCATTCATTACTGGGGTTGATGGCGCTGCCAGTATGAGGTCGGTGACTCACCATTGTACCCATGAGCACAGTTATGGCCTCTTTAGGCTATAGCCACATGATAGTTTGCATTAATGACACTTGGTTGTCATGATATCAGTGTCATTGCTCTAAGTATGATTCTAACATGTGACAAGCTGCGGTTTCACCACCGTGGGGCTCTTATCCCTCTCAGAGCAGCACTTCCAGGCAGTAACAGAACTTCCTAAGGCACCAAACATGGGTTGAGTCATCACGGAAATAAAATTAGTTGTGTGGAGAAAACAAAAAAAAGCACACAGTTAATGGTTTCATATGAGCAATTGGCATGTGTTTGCCCATTTGGGGGGAAGGCACGATCATACTGTAAACCCTGAGAAGTAATTGAATCCATTTCATGGAGCAATTCAACCACAACAAGGTGATGTGCGTTCTGTGAGTTTACAGGCAACATTACAATGAAAATACAGTGAGGGACTGATTATACTGCATTATATTTAACTGTAATCCATTTTATACTGTGTTAGGGATGCACTATTAAGACATTCAAGTATTCATCTTAAAATATCAGATGACACCATTACTTTTACAAAGCAAATACAGCTAGTATAACATCGGAATTGTAACATTTTCTAAATGTCATACATGGGTTGATATGAGATTATATGAGCTCAGTAGTAGGGTACATGTACCTTTGGTTGGTTATTGGTGCATCCCTACAGTATACACATATAATGAGCAGATAGCTAGATGTGCAGTGTGTTTTTCAGAATGGTAGCTAGCTAACTCTCAGGAAGCTGTGTACACAGTACTGTATTAAGGCTCATTATGGAAATGATCAGCAAACAAAAAAAAAAAAAACAAGCCGGACATGCACGCAGGATTTTTAGTCGATGCTCTTGTGATGTGGTCACCGCCTAAATGACACATTACTCCACAGTATCCCTTGTCGGTAAAGTTTGACACATTTGGGTAGAATAGTGCTACTCTCTTTTTCCAAGCTGGGCCTTTAAGACAATATGAAAACAGCACTAATGCTGAATCTAATGATGCTTATCCATGCAGGCTCTGCACAGACCTTGGCTTACATCAACCATCTTTTACGGTAGAAGCGCTGGGCCCTGATTCAAGAAAAGTTTCTTTCACTTTAACCTTAAAGTAACTGTGCAAGCATTTGAAAAATTGGGCCGGTATCTACAGACCTCATCCATTTGGTATTGCAAGAAATTTGTTTTTGCTTTTGATATGTACATGACCATTTGAGAACATCTGTGCACTTGCTGAGACATGAGCATGGTGATTTTTTTAATATCTAAAGGTATAAATGGCAGTAATGTCTCATATAGTGTATATTGTGATTTAGACATCTCCTATAGTGTGCATCTCTCATTTGGGAATACTTTCATGGGCCCAGGACATATTTTACGACAAATCTACAAAAAGAAAAAACAACAAAGAAAAAAAAAGAGGCCTAAGTGGTGGTCACATCAGGCTTCTGAGCATCATTACCTGTGTGATCATTGGTCTGGCCTCCTCTCCGGGTACTCTGTTCCTGAGGACTTGACGATGAACTGAAAAATACCTTAACAAGGAACTGACAATACCTTAACCCTGATGAGCACATATTTGTACCACTCCAGGTGCCTCTAAGAACTCTTGATTTAATTCAGACGTGGTGCAGAACCAGCAAAACAAGTAGTGACACTGTAGTTTTTTCTACTAAAGACTACATACTCTGACTAAGCTCTGAAGCTGTGGATGGGTTTTACTGCAGATTTGAGGTCAATTCAGTTTCAAGTCGAGCAATTGAAACTACAATAAAGAACAATATTTTTTTCCCCAATTATTTAAATTGATTCGGGGAAACATTTTGATATGTAGACGTAAAAACATAGTTGATTTCCCTTTATTTTCAGTTTGTGATTGGACTCCAAAGCTGAATTCACCTCAATCTTGTATTGCAGATTCATATAAAGTCGTAAAAAAAAGAATGAAAAGCTAATAAAAAAGGACACAGAGACGATGAGAAGTCATTTCCAATCTCTAGCAGCAGACAAAATGTTTGTTGACTATGTAAATGTCATTGATATGTCAATGAGTTCATCATAGTTTTTATCATGCAATATCATGTATAAAGACATCATTTTGGGGGTGGGATGGGCCGGGGCAAATGAATAATGTCCAGTGACTTATGTTATGTTAATAGTTGACTTTCTGTTAACTCCTGAAATGCAGATGTTGCCAAAATACCATCGACTATCATGTGTTGACATGAAAAAAAAAGAAATAATCAGTTTTTGTTTTGTATAACAAAAGAATGATATACTGATATTTGTCAAGTACTTCTGATGAGATCTTTGTTTTATGTGTTAACTACAGAATCTTTCCTTTCTGTTATGGTTTACTTTCTATGTATTTTGGTATGATGTATGATGATTGTTGTTCTGTCACATCAGACTTAACATCTCAGATTTAACCTTGACTCACTAATGGATGACTGCTTTGTTGAAATCTCAACACCCAAAAATGTATAAAAGTCTATTTATAAAGTTGCTTGATCGTGGACAAGTGGGCCGAGTCTGAAAGAGGCTTGTTGCTTTTCATGAATTATGCTGACATGCTGATTTTGATTTGAAAATTATGTCTAATTAATTCCTATTTGTGAATAGTATTACAACTCACCATGATGACAATTTCTGTTATTGAAACACATTTTGAGAAGGTCGAATAAAGATATTTTACATTCAAAAACATTATACTGACTGAATCAATGAGTTGACTAATCACATGGAATTAAAGTGAATGAAGACACACTGTTCTAGTACGTCTTTATACACAACATATTGTTTTCTACCATAGAAGGGTCCTGATCCGTCATTATGCTGCACAAACTTGTGGTTGAGGCAGGACTATTTATGTAATTAACAGCCAAGCCAGAGCAGCCAGTTCTGCTGCTAGTGTTGAGGGTGAGTCACACAACCAAAAATATCACACAGGGCATGCACACAGATGCGCTAAGAGGGTGGCACAGACTCAGACCGCCTGTGACTTGAGAATCCGCAGCATGTCACAGTAAGTACCTGCAATTCATCAGCGGGTTCATCGTCTGTGTGGTCTGCTTTTAGCAGCTACCACACTGGTCACCCAGTAGCGTTATTTATTGAATTGTGTCCATGTTTGGAACTGTGCAGCAGAATGAGAATTAGATACCACAAGGCTGGCTCCACAGTACAAAGTTCTACTTTTAGAAACCTCAAAAGTTTCATTGCCATTTAGGTTTGGACTGAAATTTTAGCTAATTCTTCACCTGGGACTCAAACCAGCAACAGTCAGAGCACTACATACTACAGCCGATTCAGAATGATACAGTAGATCGTTCCAGCATTGACATCACAATCTACACACACATGGTAAAGGACATAAACACAGCAGGCTATTAGGCCCACCATGGTACCTCGTATGAACCATTTAAAGGACCAGTTTGTAGGGTTTAGTGGCATCTGAGGTGCAGTTGCATAATACAAAGCCCTCACCTCACCCTTCTATTCTTAGAGAAACTACATTGGCCACGAAACTAAATGAAATAAAACAAACACTACAAAGATAGTAAGCACAAGGAGATACAGTGGAAATACAACAATCAGCAGTGACCATGTAGCAAAAAAGTAAAGTCAAAGGGTCTATGTCCTGTAGTACTGATCAATAAGTAATAGCGTGTTATCATGCTAACATTTGCTAATTAGCACTAAACACAGAGTAGGTCTATAGCTGAGGTTGGGAATGCCATGAGTTTTGCCAGTATGTGATCATAAATCAAAGTACAGGAGGAACCGAAAGTTTGCCCTGATGATCATCAACATTCACCATAAGGGGGAACATAAACGTCATGGCACTCTAAAGATTGCACTTAAAACCATAAATGTCAGCTATTCTTTTTCTTGATTTTAATGTGAGAAATATATTATAATATCCTGTGTGTAGGATTTAGTGGGATCTAGCGGTGTAGTTGCAGATTGCAACTCCCTCATTTCATCCTCCCTTTTCAGGCACAAAGGAGAGTCTACCGTGGCCGCAAATTGCACAAAAACCTCAAACGCTCCTCTCTAGAGCCAGTGTTTCGGTTTGTGCATTTCAAAAACCTTACTTTATTCTGGGGAATATAAACCAAACATACCCATGAATATTATATATTACATTTCTGCCAATAGATCCTCCTAAATGTTTCACACTGGAAGCTACTAATTTAATTAATTATAATTATCAGCTAATT
>NW_023339707.1:3861697-3907401 GCF_004916995.1 Morone saxatilis | reverse complement strand
ATTCTGGGGAATATAAACCAAACATACCCATGAATATTATATATTACATTTCTGCCAATAGATCCTCCTAAATGTTACACACTGGACGTTATGCCTTTATTGGACCACTGACAGTAGAGAAGTAACATTAACTTTTTCTTGCATCACAATTTATGACGCTTAAAATAATAATAAAATAATTTTGACACCTTTTTTCAGGATTTTGCCTAATCACATTCTGTACAATACATGCCTGATTAATAACCTCAGAGCAACTGGGGTAAAGACCATTAAACAACTAAGAGAATCACAGAAGCATGGATGTACAGTAGCAGGTTTCTGTAGGTTAGAGAAAGGCGTGAAATAAAGCTAAGCTATTGACTTATGGATCCACACCTTGTCACAACACTGTGATCATCAGTGGTCTGAATGACTGTGTGGTCCTTTTCTGCTGAAGCCTACTCGACCTACCACACTGTTACACTCCAGAGGCAAAACCTATTACACTTGTTTATAGCCAACCTACCACAGTCGGCCTCACTTACGTAGAATATGTTGACTTCGACCTACCACACTGTGTGACAGTCATCCATCGAGATATTTAACTTATAATTCCACCGCAAGATTTTCGAGCAAGCATGCAAATTACAGGACGTCTATTAGGTGAAATACATGCCACATGGTCATGGGAGCTGGGAACAAAAAAACAACTACTGATTTCCCCTGAACATTTTATTTTTCCCAAGTTATTCAGAGATCACTAAAAGAAGTAGGGCCGATTCTGTTTCAGTCACACACTTTCCAAACAAATATATTTACAATGTAATGTCTACACAGTAGCAAAAAAGGTACAGTAAACGTGTATGCATACATAACACAACTTAAGTCACTTATATATACGTAAAGGGCCTGAGGCATTATGTTTGAACAAGAATGATAGGATTGTTACACTTTGTGCAAGCTGAGTAATGGAATACAAGGAGTTGAACCCACATGCAGACTTAAAGGCAGAGCTGGTGCAGTTCAGAAGATTTAATATACAAAAGGGTGGTGGAACATGAACTTACAAGATGAAGCGGTGGTCCAAACCAGTCCTACAAAATCAAAACGAGCAGGCAGAAATCCTCAATCCACTAAAACTTCAAAAGGTAGTTATTGATAGAAATAGGATGTTAGAGGACGTGAATAGATTAACATTTTGGAATTGCCCTAATTTCTGTTATCGATTAGATGCAAGCAATTTAGCCTAGCTTAGCAAAGACTGTAAACAGGGACTAACAGCTAGCCTGGCTACTCTGTCCAAAGATAAGAAACTCTCACTAACTGGTGTTGTTACAATGTTACATCTTTTTTATTTAATCTGTTCAAAAACCAAAGTGTTTCTTGTTCAACTGGATCAAAGTGTATCCTGTGTAGGGCCACAAAGGTGTAAAACCTGTTCCAGCACCCTATAGCTGGGGAAGACAGTTCTGCAAAATCCCCCGAATTTCGTCCAGTACCAACATCCATTTTTACAGTGTCTGTGTATGGCAACGACAGAATGGTTATGCTTACAGAACTACTGTTGTTATGGCAAATAAACTATGGATAAGGTTAGTGTTAGGAATTAAAACACTAAGGTTAGGGACAGTTTGTGGTTACAGTTAATGAAAAGGTGCACTTTAATTGTGGGTCTGTGACAGGACGCAAACTCCAGTCAGCCACACCCTCCACTACAGTGTATCACTGAATGTTTGCATTGGACATAAATCAAGATGTCAGCTCTCCTTCAACATGGACGTAATTTCTAGGATACTGGTCACACCTAAAGTTTTAAAATCTCCATTTTCATTTAATATTTGTTTCCTGTGGTGGAAAACCAGATACAGACACAGAAAGAGCATGCAACGTCCAGCAGTGTGTTCAAAACACAGGAGCTTCTTGCTGTGTGAGCCACCACTAACCACTGAGCCACCGGACACCCTGAAAGTGTTCCTGTGTGACTAAAGGGTTGACGTGGAGACAGTGGTGGTTTCTAGCAGGAGCCCCTCGGCCACCACAAGTTCCTTCCAGTCCCTTGATGTCCTGTTTGTTTTCTCTTTTGTCAGAGCATGGTGTGTCGACTGGTCGCTGGCCAGAGGCTGTCAGGAAGGAAGAGACTGACCACAAACTGTCCTGCGGTCAGTTACACATCCAGTGAAAACCGCCTGTATGTGTGTGTGAGAGACTCAGAGAGATACTACAGTTTTCCTCTACATATTTGACATAACACTATATACATGTAACTCCCAACTGGCAACTTCCTGACCTTGGCCTCAAATATTTGAGACATTTTTCCAGATGTCAGACTACATGTAGGAAATGTATACAGCAAAAAAATATCAGAAATACTTTCTTGGCAATTTTGTGGTCTTTACTTCATGCTATATGTACTGCAGCATATGTAAACAGTTAAAAGCACAGAATGTCCCGTGCAAACCATGACACCCCTTTCAGTTCTTTAGATAGAGTTTGCAATATTTGTCATGCATTTTTGATGTTTCAGAATGCAGTTTTGTAATCATTTGGCTTGAACCAATTCCCTTCACACAAGGGACAATGTCAGCACAAAGAGATGTTGTTTTTGACAATGTCAGCAGTCATAAAAATAGGTTTAGATTTAATAGTCAGCATCTGTGTGTGTGTCAAGAGGTGGTGGGGGTTGAGAGAAAAAGGGGGCAGGGGAAATGTTTACATTAAAGAGAAAGATAAAATGAGAGTACATGGTAAACAACCTGAAAAAGTAATGCTGGTTAGAGGCCATGGATGAACCAATCGACCGCTGTCCTCGGTCACCCACGCAGCCTCATGAACAAGCGAGCGCCAAAGGTAATATTTAGGGACGCATGGGTACACAGCTAAACTCCAAACACACCTCGCTCTGAAACAAAAGTTGGACACTGCGAAGAAACCAAGGAACTAAACATGTGGAGATGCTTTTTTTCTCTCTCCCTGCCCAGTAGAGATGTGAGACTATAAATATTAGCCAGTGTCTACTGGGCCATCACAAGACCTTACTGGATTTAACTGGACGGTCACCTAAGATTTAAACTAGCAAAACTAGCAATCTTTTTAATTGAGAGTTATTAGTTAAAAAAAGGTTGAAGGAGTTTATAATTTTCTTCTCTACAATGTTACACTCAATAAATAACATTCACGGATGCCCTCTATCGCTTGTGTTTGCTGTCTGCTTGTCCCTCATCCTTCTCTTTAGCAGCGGATGCTCAGAAGCCTCCATATACCACATAAAAGGTAAGAACTACTTCTGTTTCCACATAGGATTATTACTCAAAATCATGTGTTTGTATGCCTGAGCCCACTCCCGGGGTTGCTACTTTCTGCTTGTGGAGCAAAACTGAACACTTGCATTGTGACTTATGGTACCTCTAGCCATTAAACCAACCCCAACCGGCTGACCGCGAACCACGTCCTCTATACCCTGACCTTGCATTTAGCCCTGTGGGGCTCTTCACAGCAGATCAGTGTGTTCCTATTGATCCCTTCCTCAAGGTGACTGACATACCCCATGAGGATAGCTCCCGCAGCCTGCAGGAATGGGAGGATAATTCACTGTGAACGCTAGATTTAGCCTGACCTCTTGCAGCAGGCCCTTTTGTACTCTGCCTTAAGGGCAAACATTTATAGAATCTGCAAAGTTTTGATGTAACCTCCAGGTAAAATATGTATATTTTCACCTGGCAGGGTCACATCTGGAACAGGAAAAGAAAAGAAAGAAAAGTTTCAAAATGTCACTGTGGTGCTCATTTCCTCCACAGGAATCTGTTCTTATAAAGACAAGTTCTACAAACCAGGAGATTCTTTTCGGAGAGGCTGTGACAAGTGCTTCTGTCATGACTTTGATGCCTACTGCTTCACGTGAGTATAGATTATTCACTTTAGGTCATATAATTTATTTCAATTATATAATGCCTCGCCTATGGGGATTCTGTCACAGAGGCTGATTACTGTTCTCTTCAACCATGTCTCTTCTCCATTCTTCCAGGCCAATGAAGCCCACTTCCTGGCCCAAGAAGTGTCGTCGGATCAGGACAGAATGCGGTTATACAGTCGTTTATAAAGAAAACCCACAGGTGGAGTGCCAAGCCTACAGCTGGATAGGCTGACAAACTGGACTATTTTAAATATGTAGATACTGTATGATCTACATAGTACATACTGTGTATATATACTTGTCAAACTTTGGTTTTGGACAGCATAACCTCAATGATATTACTGAATTAATGAGGACAAGTCAAATTATAATTTGATGCTTACTGGAAACAGGAAAGGTAGAGTCGCCATTATTTGTTTGTTGGTGGTGGGCGGTTATGTCTTCTGAGTGTTTTGGGTTTTTTTTTTGGTAATGATTAAAATTGGTACAAGACAGGTCACAGTGGTCCGTGATCTTTATGAGGTTTAACATTAATTTAGTCTGATTATTATTTGTCTGATCTAAAATTCACACCCTAAAAGCTTTGCTTCAGAAAAGATTAAACATACATTATACAGTAGCAAAGTTATGTTTGAAAACATTTATAGATTCAAAATATGTCACATACAGTACATGCATGGTGTATGGAAGTGGAATAGAAATTAATAATATTAGTATTAAATGAATAAAAATTAAATGTTACCCATAGTCTTAACTCTGATGTGTGATTGTTATAATAATAAACACAAAAAATAACGGTACTGAGAAAGCTTCTATAATATGAAGTGTTTAGAGGAGGAACCACAATAAAAGTAGCATCTGATAAATAAATGTGTCAAATATTTTTGTTCATGCCCTTTTTATCATTGGTAAAATAGTCCATGTCTGAGCTACATAACATAGCACTTTTTTCCCACTGTTTTGTGTGTGACCAAGCATTTGCATTAATAATTTTTTTTGGCCACATGGAGGCAGCAGAACCTGCTGTAAAGACAACATTAACATAATATATATTACTTGTTAGCAAACTGTTGCTTATTGACACATTCAGCAGGCACAGAGCAACATCAATAATCATTTTGAGTCGTGTTTCTGTCACAAATCAAACATATATCTTCATAAGCTCAGAATGCTCCACTAAGGGGACGCCCTGGTAGCTCACCTGGTGGAGCGCATGCATGGACCAAGGCTCATTCCTTCCTGCCTAAATTCAGCTGTCTCTATAGGGGATTAAAAGACTAGAAAAAGGGAAAAAGAATGCTCCACAATGTTCAGCTGCTCGTTACTAACTTTGTCGGCCTGCTGCTTGCTGTTCGGCAGGTAGTGTACAACAGGTTCAGGTTAACCTTTTTTACTGAAAACAGCTGCCAAATATATTTAAAGAAGACTGGTGAGAGTTTTGTTTGCAGCCTGGAAAAGCAAAACAATGACCCAGAAGAAACAAAAACAGTCCTGCTGATGGGGACCGCAGAGTCATCTACTAATTTACTGTGCATTTGTTAGTATAAGTGACCACTTTCACATTAAATGCAGTCATATGATCCAATGTAAAAATACTGATTTGTGCAGCTTTAAATATTTGAAATAAAGTGCAAGACTCTTCCATGTGTTAATTACATCATTGTCACCCTGTGGAAGCAGGAGAATGGATTTAAATACAGATTAAAAAAATAAAAACATGAGAAAAGCAAGAGAAATAATAATTATGGGGTCTCTGGAACATGACGATTAAACTAGCACAAAACAGATTAGAAATTTAAATCCATCTATTTGTTACCATAAAATGAGCTCAGAGAAACATGTTGAGTGAGTGAACCCTGATCGAGGCTGATCAGGGTTCAGTTTTGATTAGGAGCTCCTTTTACAACAGCAGGAGGCTCTATGACAAAACAAGTAAACAAGTTTGAATGTGCACGGAATCGAAAGAGGCACTTTAATTTTTTTTTAAAAAGCATTGTGAGCTAAAGTATCCCTAATCATAACAGCTTATATCTATGATTAAAGGGAGTTTTCCTATTGTATAAATGTAAAAGGCCTATTAGGCAATTTGTGATTTTTGGGCTGTATAAATACTTGATGTGACTTACTGTACATTTACAATGCAGTTAATCTGCTTTTATTATTTTTTAAGATGTTCATTACACTGTATAAAAAGTAAACAAAAAGAAAGCATCTTTTAAGGACATACAATGTGAAAGATCATGAACTGTATACATTTTTTATCATCCTCTGATTTAATCGCTAACAGACAATCTTACTGAATAATAGCTGCACTCAAAGTTTGCACCAAATTGACAACTTCATACTGGCTAGCCATATAGGCCTGTCCATGTAGCAAGAGACAGTCATCATCTTTTTAAAAAATGCGGCTACTACTACTTCTAGCAGTGGTCCCCAACCTGGGGTTCATAGGCGGTCACAAGGCCTTCTTGATTAAGAGGTGTAAGAAAACTCTAAAAATATACACAGTAGGCTCACGTCTGTGAAGAAACGTAAATGTAAATGTAAAGTAAATTGTCTAATAAAACAATGACCAAGCATCAGGGACAAGAAAACACTGAATTTGTCAAAAAAAAAAAAAAAGAAGCCTATTGAGCCTGTATGATTGTTAATAATGATGAAATACATAATACAGACAGTTCCCTAAACAGGAAATAATCTGCTCAAAATTCATCCAAATCTTTTTGTTTTGAATATAATATGAAATATCCAAAAAATAATTCACTTAGTCAGGGGTCATAAGTTTTCTAAATGATAGAAAAGCAGTCCCTTGAGGAAAAAGGTTGGGAACCACTGACTTATAGGACTCAAAGGTCAGGCAGCCAAAGACTTACAGTAGCTACGCCAGAAAAGATCTATGTAAAAAAACACCTTAACAGCATAAAGTGCATAACTGGCTCCAGCAGAGAGGGCATCCTATTCTCTATCAAGACAAAACCACATTCCACAGAAATTCATGAATCAAAGTGAGTGAAATACAAACTTTCTCCTAAATAACTCTTTTGATTTATCTAGTATAAAAAACGAAAGACACCCTGTGCATTTTTAACATCTCACAGACTGAGTTTGTGGCTGGTACGTTCTGAAATTGGCCAGATCGAGCTGCTGAAAACATCAAGCAGATGGGTTGAGCAGGGCCTTTAGGGGGCTATCATGAGGTCAGCCAAGGGTGGCGGAGGCACTGTGCAGCAGTAGCCCTCCTCTCCGGATGATAATCCAACATGCGAAGAAGGAAGTCTGAGAATCCAGAAGCCTCCTCCAATAGGAAGTGGTATTTCTCCAGTAGAACGTCATAGAGGCTCCAGAGCCTCAGTGGACCAACACGACGCAGGTCACCTGGATGAAGAATTACAATAAAAGCCAAATCATACTAGTGTACAACATCCAAACACACTCCCGTCAATTAAAAGTGAAGTTGCAGGCTCACCTCTGCGGCTGAAGTACTCTGCAGAGTATTTACCTGACAAGGCAACAGCTGGTGGGATTTTACCCAGCAGCTCCATGATCTGGGCTATATGGTCTGAGGTGGATGAAGAGAAGAAACACACACACAAGCATGAGACACACATATTTAGTACACACTAGCATACACTGTATCAACAGTTACAATGGAGCCACAGTGTAATCTCATTTAATCCTGTGTCAGTGTTTGTCGCGCCTCTGTCATTGTCAGCACACTGTACTGAATGTACCTTCCTCCAGGGAAATGGATTCGCCGACTTTGGGTTCGAACAGGGAGTCTCCGGTGACCAACTCAAAGGCCTGAGAGAGCGCAAGAGAAAATTAAAGGGTGAGATGTGTGGCCAAGTAAGCATCTATTAGAGGACCAATCCCAACCACACTGACCACACCAATTTTTGTTGTTATCATAAAGGTTAGACTAGAGTTTTTTTGGGATGGTAATGTTGGTCTGTTAGTTGGTACTCCACTTTGGTCCAGACTGAAATATCTCAACAACAATTGGTAAACTGGACATTTAGCAGAGATATCAGTGGTGACCTGAGGATGAATCCCTAGCACTTTGATGACCCACTGACTTGTGGATCTAGCTCCACCAGTAGGTCAAAGTTTTGACTTATCCAGTGAAATATCACTACATTCACTAGATTGACATCAATGATTTCCAGAGGATAAATCCAAATTAACATGTTGAACGTTGTGCTTACACCACCCTCACAAGAATAGAGAATGCAATACAGTCACATATATCTCTTTACTCTTTTATGCTCACAACACAATAATTCCTGCAGATATAGGTTGCCAAACACATTTATTCTGACACTACCATCTGGCCAATTATTACATTTGCTTCACTACGACTGCTAAAGATCAAAAACCAATCTTATTAGGACTTTACAATTATGAAGATTACTTGGGGGTTCCTCAAGGCTCAGTGTCAGGCCCGTTTTTGCTTATTTTATACGGAAAAGATATATGTAAGGTCTCCAAAATGTCAAAAAATTATGTTTTTTGCAGATACAATTAATTTTGTTCTGGTAAGTAATAAAACAATCTCTAATGAGTTGATTCAACAAAATCAAAAATCACAAAAAGTGATGCTGAAATTGAAAAGAAATACATTTTCTGTGAGTGATTATAAATAATAAATTATGTTGTAAACTACATCTAAACAATTGAATTCAAATCCTGACGTTTGGTGGTTTTTATTGGAACAGCTTCACTGAGCTGCTAATGTGGCTGTGGACTGTCTTGTTTAATTGTGGTACAAATTGCTGCAGCCTAAGATAAGTTTAGATAATCAGGTTGAATTTTAAGAGAAATGTGTATGTAATGATTCATGAGACTCATCTTGGTTAGAATATTTCACACAGTGTAAACATCATATTGTATAGATTTTCTCTCACCATGCAGGCGACACTCCAGATGTCAGCAGGCGGACCGTACTCAGATCCCAGTAAAACCTCTAGTGAGCGATACTGACGGGTCTGGATCTCCTCACAGAAATGTTTGTACTGGTCCAAGAAAGAGACAGACGTGGCAGACAGAAAATGTTAATTTTGTGGCTGTTTTCTCAGGGTGTTATGTGCAATAAATTTGGGTTTTTACTGTTTGGTGCTGAGCACAGTGGATAAAACACTACTGTCCATCAACTGTGACCAAAAACAACACAGTGAAAGATTGATTATTGATTATAGATTGATTTTTTTTTCCTGACTTTAACTTTGATTGTTGTTTATATTCATATTTATTATATTTCAGGGGCTTTAAGACCAAATGCCTTGTAAAGATGGACCACTCTTGAAAATTCAACACTAGGAGAGTGTAATATGTCAAACGTTTTATAATAGCTGTAAAGTATAGAACAACTACTGACCACCCAGCAGGAGCTGCCCATGTCAGCAATCTTCACTGTAATTTCCTTTAAACTGTATGGGTTCACCTTCTCCTTCCCTGAAATAAACAACAATAAACCATGTATTAAAACACCTTTTTTGAGAAATAAAGTTATATAAGAAATGCAAATACTGGAGAGTTAGCATTGTCTATTACTAGTACTTTGGACAGGATGCATTTGCTTGACACATATACATTTAGAATACATACATTTGTAGTTTAGATATCAGCACAACAAATGTGTTGAATCCTACCATTTACAATAAAGGCCTATAGAGCAGAGACGTTTATTAAAACCCTGATATCAACACACAAGTTGGCTCCAGTACATCTGCCATGTACACACACAATGAACCCTGTGTGTATAAAAAAAAAACGAAAACAACTGTGCCTGTGGACTTGGCCCCTTTCAGAGTTAGCACAGAGGAGGAGCTGCTGCCCCCTGCTGGTACTTTGTGGGACTGCTCCTCCAGGCACAGCAGGATGTTCTCAGGCTTGATGTCTGTGTGTATGATTTTACACTGAGTGTGAAGGTAGTCCAGACCCTGCAGCACCTAGAGAAATCACAAGAAAGTTATGCCGTTTTCTTCCAAACAACCAGTACTTAACTTTTTCTGGGTTTAACACATAAAAACTGTAGTCTAACCACATGTGTATCAGCTGCCTGTATTCTAAATAAAAACCTCATCCATTGAGGGAATAGTTTGAAATTATGGGGAAAAAAGCTTGTGCACTTTCTTGCCAAAAGTTAGATAAGAATATTGAAACCACCTATGTCTCTATGCTAAATATAAAGCTATAATTAGCAGACAATTCGTTTAGCTTAGCATAAAGACTGGAAAAAGAGGAAACAGCTAGCAAATGTGTTTGCCAAAATCCTGAACTTTTCACAAATGTACTTATGGAACCTGGATTTAATCTTAACTAAAGAGCAGAAGCTGGACCAAGTCATTGTTTGGAAGTCAAGACTGACAAGTCCCAATTTCTAATGCACTGTTCACCAAATCTAATGCCATTTTAACAACAGAACGAACTAAACAAAATTATCTTTGATTTTTATTTAAAAATTATAGTATCATTATTTCCAACTGGTGCTCAGAAATGTAATTTTAGTTCTCCATGGTCCTCTCCTGCTTAATTTGATTTTAATTTCTTGAGTCTCAGCGGTTCTTTACCTGAGTCAGTATTTGTTTGACCGAAGGCTGAGTCAGTCCTGGATCCCCAAAGCATAGCTGCCAGCTTCTCAGGTCGGGCCCCAACAGCTCCAGCACCAGGCACGTGTCTGAACCATCAGGCATCAAGGTCTACATGTCTGCAAGCTACTGACTAGCACTATTCACTGTATAATGCAATGCAATACTGTCTTCAGTGAGCCAACAGAATGCTATATGCTATTTTACATCTCTGAAAACAGAGTTTGCGGAGACATTTATGAGATATATTACTTTTATATATATATATACTTTATATACTTGATACTACAGTAGATGCCGTACTTGATATTAACTGTCTCATTTGATTGATGCATTTTAGTGGCTCTTTTAGACACACACACATAGCAAACACCTCCACACATGATAACTCTTCAGCCCTCGTGTCAGGTTTAAAATGCATGCCCAAGAAATGACGGTCTGTAAAAAGGATACGGACCCCATTGACCCCGGCCAGCTTGAACTCATCTAGCAGCTGGACAATTCTTCGACTAGAGGGATGACGGCTCGTAGGACCACTAGCCTGATTAGAGGGAGAACAGGAGGAAGAAAAGTGAGAGTAAGAAGGGGAGGAAGGCAAACAGTAAAACAGGATAGGGAGAAAAATAGAGAGAGGGACACACAAATAAAACACAAACAGGTCACTAACGCATCGTAGGAGAGCAAGTTCATCCTGTCCTGCCTGGGCAAAGCCAGGCCCGCTCTTCAGCACCTTCACAGCAACACGAAGACCTAGCCTGCAAACACAGACACCAAATAAGATCTCCTAGATACAGGACATAATAGTCCATGAAAGCTTTGTTTTAGTGTCATACAAACATGTATTTTGTTATCTTAATATTTTCTGTTATCATTTTATGAGAAACAAATCTCAACATCTGAGGCTGTGTCAAACAACTGAATAAGAAAGAGACTGTACACAAATTTGGGTGGGGGAGTAGGTTGTAAATTGATTTTGTTTTTTGCTAAAGGGAAGGTAGTGTGCTTTTTTTCTATTTAGACTTACATATGTCTCTTTTTTTCCCTTTTTTTTTATAAACTAATGTCCCTGAATACACACAGATCTTTAAGGATATTAGTGATTGTATGTTATTTCCACCAAAGGTCAATCCCTCTGTCACTTAAAAAAAAAGATGGCCTATGTGATATGTTTAATGGCTGCATCCATTTATAATCCAATATTTTTCCATCCAGAACACTGGTTAGTTAGACTAATACACAGTTCAGTTTTACACGACATGTGACAAAAAAAACAACCTTTTCACAAATCTGGATGTGTGTTCTCACCTTAGATAATCGGAACAATATGCATGTCTTTACTGTAGCTGCCAAGAGAACAAGTTAAAACTGGAAATGGAACAAACAAATGATTTATCCAAAAAAAAAAAAACGAGTGGCTGGAATATTTATAATTTTTATGTTTACAGTAAATGTGGGTCTGTGGCTATTGTGGCAATTATATAAATAAGATTCCATTTTCTTAAAGGACCAGTGTGTCCGATTTACTGACACCTAGTGGTGAATTTGCAGATTGCAACTAAGTGAACACCACTCACGTCTGTATTTGACGACCTGGGAATGAAAACATACCTATGAATGTTATATTATATTTCTGCCAATAGATCCTTCTAAATGTTACACACTGGACCTTTAAATTCAGTGGTTTTAATGAGGAAATTAGTTTACCAACTTTTCTAAATCAAGGTGAGGGTCCAAAGAAAATATTAATAATTCCAGGAAGGGTATTTGTTTTTTAAAAAGTGAAATATAAGATTCAGCTCCTCCTTCCCATCCTGATCATTTTTGTACAGTCCCTAATTTAAACCTACCTGAGGTCGAGACACAGCCAGACAGTTGAGAAATAGCCCCAGCCCAGCTTAGAAACCACCTGGTATCTTGTGTTGAGGGTGTCACCTATGTGGACTGGGTGGTACCCACCTAAGGAGATAGAACTGTTTGTATGATTTTTTATTTTTTTTGTACAGTTCATGACTGAAATGTGAAACCTTACCATCATACAGTATACATATTTCCTCTGGTGTTTAGAGAGCTTAGAGAGAGAGAGGACTACAATGTGGCAGTAACGCTATTTCTGGCATTACAACTTCCTCTAAGCTATAACATGCCTGTAGTGAGTAATACATTCAAATCTGCCAGCGGGACACTGAAAAGTGATGATGCATAAGCCTGTATCAGTTCTCTTTCAGCCAACATGACATACAGTTCTTGGCCATCATCAGAGATCTTGAAATTGAATCTCTATTTCTATTAAACTGAACATGATATGAGCTGGTATATGATTTATTACTGTGTCAGGGATCTGTGGTATCACATACTCAGCAGCTTAGCTTGCTTTAAGAGGTACACACAGAGACCTGCACAGCTGGCAGGGAAGAAATGAAGAACAGGGACCATGGTCAGAATACTGCAGGATAAAGTGATATATAATAAGAGAGGAACAAAGGTTGAGTGTGACCATGAGGGTCTTTAAAAATCTGTTTTCTAGTTAAATTATATAGCTGTTAAAATGAGGCCTAATAAGGGAAGCTCAGACTAAAGGATGGGACCTAATTAAACCATTTATTCAGTGTCATTAGGAAGTTCAAACAGTTCAACCAAAGTGATGATTTCCCCTTTCAAATTGTGTGATTTGAATATTTTAGAGGCCTGAACAGTGAAGCTAATATTTTACAAAAAAGAACATTTATTGAAGAAAAGTAATCTTGTGACCCCTCAAATTTACACTTTATTCGGTCATTATGTCGGCCATTTGTAAGCCTGGAGGGGATCATGTGTTTAGCGTGCGTGTGTGGGTGTGTATCTGTCCGCAGCTAATATCGCATACTTCTGGACTATTCAAATTCATACTTTTTGCCAACATTTTTGACTGTATGGTGGATGACTTCACATAGTTGTGATGATTTATAATGTCAGAAAAATCCATTTTCAATTTTAGTGATTGAGTTTTATACGGACAGCTGACTCTTCAGCACAAGTGAAAACAAGGCTTACTTAGGCAGTTGCAGGCTACATTTTGGCCTTTGTCATGGCTCAAAAACTGGCTTTAATGGAAAAGTGACTGTAAGGGTCAATTTTTTGATTGGGAGGGGAGTGGGAGTTTAGCCATGACAGTTTGTCATGGAGCCAGTGTAGGTGACATACAGCAAGTTAAGCTGCTCTCATTGGCTGCGCAGTTTCAACTTGTCCAGCAGGAAACAATGGCGGCTTGCATGGTTAGCCTTGTATTACAGCTAAACAGTATACTAAAATATGTTTGTGAAAAGATTTTAGGTGAGAAATAGTCAACGTAGTAACAGAATCTTAATTCATATGCACTGCACTGGACAGACTCACTGAGAGGGAACTGTCAATCACAAGGTAGCCCTGCCTTAATGCGTACCCTGCTTTTATGGCCTATGTTAATATAAATTGGACCATAATTTACTAAATGAACATCATGCTGTATAGAAAAAGACTTGAAACTAGAGATTGAGATCATAAACTCAATAGGAAACTGTTTACTGAGCTCATAAATGAAGTGAGAAGTCGGATTGTTTCTCAATAAGACTATATGGTATTGGCGGCCAATGGAGCTGCCCCCTGCTGGCCAGGTTTAAGACACTTCCACATTGGCCTCACTTCACAGACCCAGAAGCTCTGTCCATTATATATACTGTCAATGGTTTGGACTTACTGTCCTATTTATTGGTTCCTTATTAAATTTATACAGTTAAGCAAACCCATCACACTGTTCTATGCATCTTAAAGAAAACTTAGACTATACTATAAAAATGAATAAAATAAAAAAATTATATTGATTTTATAACTGTTTTTTGGTCTTATCTCTGTAGGGATCCTTTCCTTAATGTGTTGTGATATTACTAACAATCAGTGACAAAAACAAGCACTTTAGTGGACATACTTTGACATACATTTGTTCCCAAGGAACTAACATTACTTTATGTGCGGCCATTGCAACACTTTTTACAAATATTTTCTATCTAACTCAGTGAATTAAAGATTTATTTTAACCATGCCAGTACTAGTGATTGTTGCAAAGATTGTGGAAAGACAGTTTCAGTGAGTTTTATTTTATTTCTGTCTCATTGATTTGGTCTGAGATGCTTAGTGCGACAGCAAGTGGCAAGTGAATTTAGTACAACCTTTAAGTCAAACGTGCACTATCTAAGGCATTTTTTGTTCTGTGTGATTTTTCTTCAACTTCATTCTCTCAACTTAAACTCTACTCCTGTTGGCTTTTTCTGTCTTGGCCCAATGAAACCAGTTAGATTCTAAATGTGCTGTTTTGACATATCTGGCCTGACCTCCCTTATTTGAAGCTGTAGTGTACACAACTTGACCAGGAAGGGGAAAGAAATGGTGCAGGAGAATTTCCAGAATGCAAAGGTAACCTCTTAGCACTACCTATTCTGAGTGGACGAAGAGGTCTATGATAAAAGTGTGGTGACATTGGCAGCAGTAAATGAGCACATCTGCAGATGATGAAGTGAGTTAAGAGACTCTGCTGTACTACCGTAACAGTATTCTCTGGGGTCCTCAGAGTCCTGGTTGTCCTTCGAATCCAGCTGCTCGTGGCATCCGAGGGCTTCGAAACTATTAGAAGACCCAGCTTCACTCCTACAAACAGACATGTCCCCTACATTACTGCATGTGCATCCTCTGCATGAAGCATGTGTGTGTCAGTGTTGAGTTGCTGGGGGCAGCCGGGAGAGTTGAACTACTTTTAGAGTTTCCCATGGACTCCTCCAGGCATGGAAACTTGTCCCACTGCCTGGCTAAGAGTGGACAAGCAGCATCGGAAGTTGCACTATTTCTGACTCAACTGTAAACCATTTTGCAATGTGTTCACGCAACCTGATAACTCTGCATCCCATCTGCTATCTACTGTTAGTGGCGGTTGGAAGAGTATGGGTCACGTCATGTCTGAAAATACTGAACACAGGTTTGATTTCTGTGTGGCTGGAAACAAACAGTAGAGTTTGATGTGAGATATGGCACCCTTGTTTTTAGATTTAATGAACACAGTAAAAATGTGCAGGATGTAATATGAAGACTTGAACAGACTTAACACTCTAAACCACCATTTAAGTCACCTCCATGATATCTATAATAATGCTGGCATGCTCTATTTGCGCATTGCTCTGCTTCAGACTGCACTGCTGTGGTTATGAGCCAAGCTATATTTACATTAAAGCAAATGCATCCATGAAAACATTTTCCACCAAAAGTGACACACTGACTAGTTTACGGCAAAGACAATGTATGCTGCATTTTGTGTGTTTCAGGTTTAAAACACAATCTGTCTGCAGTGAAATTACCCAGCTGTGTTTCAAGTGCAATGAGAAGATTTTTCTACGGTGTGACAGATATAAAGGAAGCCCTATACAGTACTTACATATGATGCTGCTGAGCAGCTATATTCGTTGAGTGCGGACTCCTCTGCATAGTGCGGTTCAGCAGATGCAACCTGCAGACGCATCAAAGAGCAGGTATCTTGAATTTGAAAAAATGTGGATATCTGGAGCCTACAAAGGTCAAATCTTTGGCACAAAGAGAGGAGAGAGACAAATACTGTAGCAAATACAAATGAAACTGCAGCACCTTTAACGTTGCACCACTTAAAAACAGTTGAGCAGCTGAGAGGTGGTGGTGGTGGGGCGGGGAGCTGTCTGGGGGGGATCCGGTATATCTCTCAGGAGACTGGGAACGCCAGCAGCAGTAGTCAGCAGGGTCTAAACATGGAAATCCCCAGCAGCCTCTTACTGTAACTCACTGCCTGTCAGGCCTTTACCTGCCACACCGTGACTTATATCCTCTGTCCTGAATTGGACTCTCTCTCTCTCCTTCTCTTTCTCTCTCTCTCCTTCTCTCTCTCTCCCTCTCTCTTTCTTTATTCCTCAATTTCTCTTTGTTCACTTCTGTGGGAAAGCCATAACAGAGAGCAGAGGGACTAAAAGATGAGAGGAGTGTCGTGTGAGGGAGGAGAAAGAATGACAGCTGCTGATATTTTTTTTCTCCCCCTGTCTCACAGGGAGTTTGACCTTTGGGCCACAGGGATCACAGATTGTTAAACCCAGCTTGAGAATGGGATCCCCTTCCTCCAACACGATATAAGGTATCACAATAAAGACATAAGAACAAAGGTCAGCTGAGGAGGGTTGTTTTTCTTCCCAAATTGAGGATCCATTCTTATTCTTTTCCTATTCCACACTGACATTGGAAATACCACAAAACTTCAATCAATAGCCCGGGCTTTATATGCTTCGAGCACTGAACTCATCCTGCCTACATATGGGACAGGCCTATTCCTTTTGCACAAAACTTTCAACAAATGTGGGAAATACTATTAAAGTGTTTATTTGAACGAGTATGAGTATTACTTGTATAAAAATGCATCACTGGATCATTTGATACTTTGGCCCTCAAGGTTTCCAGAAATTTGACTAAACGATTGAATCGTGGAGAGATAGAAGCGTAGCGTTTATCATATACAATATACATTTATTATATTTGTGTAGGCGTTCTAAGCAGCTTAGAAGTGCCTCAAGCAAGCGACCAGATATGCTTTAAGAGGTTTTATACATCCAAAGATCTTCTATAAAATCCCGATCAGTTGTCTAATTGAGACCTGCGTTTTTTTGTCAAAACGTGTAGCCACAAGAAGCTAGTAGAGAGGACTTGCGTTTATTTGGTATGTGCTTTTAATTTAAGTTTTACGGTACTAGCATATATACTGTATACTTTATATAGAACCCTGAACGAACATTAGATAAATACAAACTCTACAGGCAAACTATCAAAAGAGTTATTTTGGAATGAGTGGCATTCTGTGTGAAAACCTTTCTAAATATACATACACTAGTGGTTTCAAGCTTTATCACTACTCTGTGTGTGTGTGTGTGTGTGTGTGGCCAGCGCACATGTTCAGAAAACTTTCCACATCCCAGAGCCTGATTCTCTGCTTTCTGTTGCCAACACTGTGCCGTTAACACTCTGGGTTATAAAGCAGAGAGAGAGAGAACTGATGGTGTTGAAGGGAGAGAAATGAGAGTTGAGGTGTGTTATACAGTGTGTGTATGTGTGTGGTGTGATGGGACTTAAATGCAAGAACACTCGAATTCAGATATTGAGGGCCTCTTGACCTCACGTGAACAACTGTTCATAGTCAGATGACGCATTATTCCAGGTCCTTATCTATGAGCTATTCTGACTACAGAGCACACTGTGGCTAAAGTGGTGTGCTTGCTAAGTTCCTGTTCCTGTACGTTAAAACTACTGAGATCAACATGATTAGAATTTTTAACCAATTCTATTGGTCTATCTATATCTATCTATTCTATTTTATATTGTTTATGCAAATTAGGTCAAGTATTTATAAAGCATCTTTAAAACAACACAAGTACAAGTAGTGAGTGCAAAATCAGTCCAATGTACAGTATATACAGTAACAGGTAGTTCACCAGGTCCTAGTACAAAATGGAACTGAATTATCTGTTGTGGCATTGTGGGTAATGTAGGTGCCAGAGAATGTGTGAAAAAGACGATATCTGTGGTTCTGCTGTATCTAATTTTATTCTTTTATTTTTGAGCAACTGTCCATTGTGAGTCCGACAATGTTAGCCTAGATTTGGTAAAAGCCTGACTCCATCCAAAGCTTGATGTCTTCAGCACCTCTAAATTAACATTTTATATCTCCTTTGTTTAACCTGTAGCCAACCAAACATTTTGTTTTTGTTAATTTGTAAAATGGGTTGATCTGACAAAGGGGGATTTATGTACCTTTAAACAGAGCCAAGCTAGTTATTTCCCCCTACTTTCTGGCTTATGCTAAGCTAATTACCTGTTTGCTTTAGCTTCAAATTTTCTTTTTTCTTTACAGACATGAGAAATCTAACTCATCTAACTCTAAATCAAAAAAAGGCTTCATTTCCAAAAAACAATCAGTGACTCTTTAAAATCAGCCACAGTGGAGGTCAGTATAGATGTGATCCAGTCTCCCTTTCTGGTTCCAGTAAGTAGTGAACAGCAGTTTCAACTATTAAAATCATGTGAATTATGCATACGCAGTGCGCTGGAAGCCTTGTGTATGCACACCCTGGATGGACACAGTGACATAAACAATTGAAACAGCACAGCCTTGCAACACAGTTTGCACTGTATCCAGAACTTGTGAGTTCAACTACAGCATATGGTAATGTGTGAGACTAGAGTTAGTGGTGGTTGGTCAACCTCTCTGATACAAAGTTTAAAAAACAACTGAATACTACAAGCTTCATCAAAGTAGTAGTAGCTGCTGTACTGCATTGCATTAGAGTGTGCAGGTGCTCCAATCCTCCTGAGTCCTGCTATTACTGTCTAATGTTGATCCAGTCTTAAGCTGAAAACCCTGTGCTGGCTGTGACTATTTTCCATTTGCAAAGAGATGTAATAAGACTCTTCCCAACGGAGCAGGATGTGTGCGTGTGTGTGTGTGCTGAGGGACACCATAACAGCACCTGCATGGATCTAGATCACTGGGTTAGTAGGGGATACATATCAGGTGGTAAAAGAGGTTTACAGCACAACATATTTTTGCTCCAGTTAAACATCTGAAGCTTCAAATTCATATTTGATAGGACATTTATCATAAACACTGAGCATATACAAAGGTGTGAAGGCAGCTGGCAGGTTCATCTTCTTCTTGCTGTATTTATAAGCTCTTCAAACCACAAATAAACCACGCCGTTAGTGCTGGAGAGGCAACATCACAGACCAGCCAATCACATCAAGGATCAGTTCACCCACGTTCAGTTTTCCTCTGACCATGTCCTATGGCCAATGCCCAGAAATATCAGTTCAAATCAATCAAGACAACATATATTATTTCTAGAATTCTGGTTCATTTTAATCGAATTCCAGGTGTTTTCATGATGGAAAACTAGTCTCTAAATTTCCAGGTTTTCCAGGATGCGTGGGAATCAGGACACACACACTCCCTGACCTTCAATTTGGCCTATCTGACCCTGTCTGCCATAGGGTGAAACGTGACCTACATTCATTTGCTCTGCTGTTGCTAATTTAAGAAACACACACTGATCCTGCTTGTCTTCAGTTTAGCGCTTGAACACATACGCACACATTAAACACTTTCAAGGGTGACTCGCTTTCACAGATTTGAGATTTCATCACCCTGCAGCCGCAAGAGAAAACAGACACAACACAGTTGTCACCTGATCCTCACGCTGGACGGCGGATGAATGTTTAGCTATTACTTTGTTTTAGTGATAGTCGTCTGACACTTGTGATATTTCAAACTGTTGTCTCCGGACAAAACATGAGGTGGAATATGAATTGTTTGGGATTAGCTTGAGGCCCAGGCATGGTTGGGCATCGCCAGCTGTGTGTGACAGGTGTTGATACTCCCACATTTATAGGCTACTGAGAGAGGATGTCCAAATATGGAGTTCCCAGCCAAGGAAGTAGTTACTGTGCTAGATCAGGGGTTCCCAAACCTTTTTCTGTCTAGGACCCCCAGAATAGATGCACATTAGACCACAGACACCCAGTTTGAGAGTATTTCAGAGTGTTCATACTCAAACTGGGATCACTATAAATTACATTCAATAAAAACAAAAAAAATAAAATATTCTTCCTCCTTTTCCTGGGGACCCCCTTCAACCCACTCAAGGTCCCCTGTTGGTCCTGGACCACTGAGCAAGCTGACACAGCTAGTGCAGTTATAGAGAGTTAGCCTGGAAATGGTTCTTGCTAATGACAGAACCACCTTTCTAACATGCATTGTAGGCATAAGTCTAAATCTGACACTGACAATGGCTGCACTCTATTTCAGTTATAGGGTCCTGGAATTGCATGCTGGCTCGTTGTCATGGCTAACTGAACCACCTAAATTAACTGGAAACATTCATTAATGTTATTAGTTACACTTTTTAATATCACAAGTCAAACTGTCGGCTGCATTCTTTCACTGAAATTGTTATGCAAATTAAACACGCAGTCTTTCATGGCTTTCACTACCAGTCAGTAACATATGTAACTGTGACCTTATAGACCTTCCTCAAGGCAGAAAAACAGTTGTAACAAATAACATTAATAATGGCTGAATTCTATCTAGGTGTGTTTAATTGGTGTCCAATAGTTTCAAGGTTTAAAGAGCCCCCTTAGAAGTAAAAAATGTAGGAGTAACATTTAAGACTACGGCATGAGCACGACATGACAAACCACTATGGCAATAAGTTATTAAAACAAATTAAATTATTTCTAATCTATAAATGGGGATGGCTTAAATGGAAAAAGAGAAAACTAAATTGGAGCAGGGAAGAAATGCTGCTGCTGGTAGACCAGGAACATCAGGGAAGATGCAAGGAAACAAAGTCAGTGTCAGGTTTGTTCTTTAGTTAGTGGCAACCATAATGAATGATGACAAATAAAGACACATTTCTGAACCATCCTATATATAAGTGTTAAAATCAACTAACTAAAGATGATACATGTTGACTCAGCTAACTAAATATTTGTCATGACCAATGACACTTTGCACAATAACTATCATCACCATCAAGTGCTGTTTCAAAATGTGAGTGTAGAGCTGAGAGATGCATCATTTCCTAAAGTTTGGTGTGTGATATAGTAGTTGGCACATGACTAATACAGCTCACATATGCCCCTTAGATTACTGAATGTAACTCTGAAAATGCGTTGATGCGAAGGACGCAAACGGATAAATTCATAGGTTATTTAAAGCCTGGCTATAGTCTACAGGACATTCCAGAATTAAGAAAAAAAAATCGCAATTCAAATCATGGATTGTGATTGTAATGACATAGATTCTGATATTATGTTTTGGCCAGATCAACCACCCCTAAGTAACAGCAGAATAACTTGAGACATTGATTAACACCGGGAGCACTTTATTGGATCACATTAAGTTGTTGTTAGGTTCTTCCTATCAATTAGTTAGAGAACACTAAAGTCAGGAGTACTTAAGAAGCAGTATGTATCTACAGGAAAATGGTGAAACATCAGAATGGAGCTTTGCGTACACAAGTAAGCCACAAGCAACACCAATGTGCATGGCAAAGAATGGTGGTAACGTTTTTTTTAATGTACAGAATAATCGCTTGCAACATTAAAAATCCCTATTGCCTCTAAAACGGATGCAAAATATAAAAGGAGAGAATCAAGAATTTCAGACAGCTGGTTGTGAATTAGATTTTCTCACAACTACCATAAGAGCCAGTCAATGGATAAAAAAAGGCTCTTATTTTTCTTTAAAAAAAAATAATAGCAGATGCGACATCTGACTAAAAGGGGGTATAACCGCTGTTATTTTATGTGTCAGAAAAAGATATTCAACAACATATAGTAATAAAATAAATACAAAATAAATTAAATTGGAAAAAACTAGCAAAAAGACTCTCACATGTGGCATCACATAGCGACAGGAAACACAGGCACCTTTGTTCATTAATACTACTCTGATTTAAATTTTGAGAGGAAAGGAGGAATCTGTAAAAGCTTTGCTCTGCCGTAACAGTGTTCAAATCTGGCATCCGCTCTGACACCAAAAACATGAATGCAAAATAAAGCTTAAAATCAAAGTTGTTCTGTCATCGTGAAATGTTTGTGTAAAAAAATTAACAATCCTGTACTAACAACCAGCCAGTGCAGGCCACAGTTTCCACGATTTCCTTCAGCCTGGAAAAGCCCGTAATATTAAAGGGTCATACAGTTACAGACTAAATTTACAGGTGCGACTAAGAAAACTTTTCACTTAAGTACTGGCTATGTGAAAAATGTTTAAATCCAAAAACAGAAAATAGCCAAAACATTAGAAATATGGATGATCAAACCTGACTTACATTGAAAATAAACTGGACAACGCAATTTAAATAAATCTATAAAATGCACATATATGAGAAATAACTGTATAAATATGTAGCAATTGTATTCTACAATATTTTACAGTCACCTCAGGATTTACAATCCATCAATAGAACATATGAGGGTTGTTCTTAAGATTCCTCAGTTCATTTGTGCATTATTCATGTATTTCCTAATAAGTCGGGCTAAGATCATAATTTTTCACTGAATTAGTACAGATTACAGCAGTGCTATTATGGATTTTGTCAATATGTAGTTAAAGTTATGTAGAAGATTTTACTTTCATGGCTTTTTTTGAGGACGGATCAGTTAATTAATTAGCTCTGCCAAATTGACACTTCTTAAGTCCCGCCCCTTTTTGCTCTGTGCTCCAATAATGAGCTAAGCTAGCCCATCTTAAAAGATAAAAGCGACACTTATATTCTCCAACCTTAATTTAACTGTTAGAATGTTAACAGCTAAATTGTTATTTAAATGTTAGAAAAATGCGGGCTAGCTAACAAATGATTGACATAAATTAGCTACCTAGTTAACTAGCATTCCTTTAAAATTAGCTAGCTAACTTAAGATTTAACTGTATATATTATTTATGCTTTTATATTTTAACCCTCTTTAAAATTTGGTTGTCTTTTCAACGAAGATAATACGTACCGAGGTTCTGACTGAGACTGGCTTAATTGTTATTGAAGCACAAAGCAAAAAGTGGTGGGAGTTACGAAGGGTCAATACATAGAAACATTTTTTTTACAAACTAGATATCAACATCTGCGAAACATTACTTAAGAAAAGGAACATTCACAATAGCATTAAGTAGGTTGAGAGTATTCACGTACTACGTCCGCAAAAATCACTTTTACAAAACACTGGTTTTAAGTTCAAACTACATGAGGCATCATCTACAAATTGCAGTAAAGGGACGAGTGGCGATGTGACAATTAAAAAATTAAAAAAGAAAGCCTATCCTGGGAAATTGTTTACACAGAAAAACAAACTGTCCAGTAACAGCTAGTTAAACATCATAGAGTAAGACTTGGTCGAATGATTTAAGGAAGCTAAAGGCAGAATGAAAACATCCTTCGAACACGGTGAGTGGTTGCTCAGGCCTCCACAGCACTTTGACAGTGTCATTATCCGTTTGTCCTTTATGTAAGACTTTGACACAACGTGGTAGAAAACTCCACAGCCGTTGACATCCTCCTTTTCCCTTTTTCTCTTCGTTCACGGCTTCTTCATCCAGCACAGCTACAGCATCCATGCCTCAGCACAAGACTAGTAAGTATAGCTGTAATAGGAATGTGCACTTTGCCAAGAAAATCTTCCACCGAGACACGTAGGAAAAACAAAAAGATCTCTTCTCATATTCTCCCTTTGGTGCGAATTCAACATGGGAAATCCTTACGAGATCTCATCGTTCAGAGGGAATTCGTTTTTTTCTCTGTTTCCCCCATTAGAGCAGTGCCATTTTACTCCCAGTGTAAGAATCTGTGGAAATATCAAGGGAGTCTTATATGGGACAGGAAACAGTGTCAGTGATCCTCTTAAGATAATTTCTCCCGTCACTAAAAATCAGTCTGTCAAAATGACAGCAAAATCACAGTGCCACTATGTTCCTTTGTCCTCCCTTGTCTTAAAAAGGAGATGGAACCTTCTCCTGTCATTGTCCTCTGCTTTAACGTTAAAGGAAAGATCTATCGTGTCCTCGGGGTCATAGATCTGTGACTTTGTTTTCTACGGCAGCAGCAATCTGTTGGAGCCTGTAACCAAGCTGCATCTTCTGGGCTGTAGAGTCCTCTTCCAGGGCTGTGATAATCTGACAGAAGAAAAAAATCTGATTAAAATCCTTACAATTTGTTTAGCTTTGCATTGAATGTTAATAATTTTTACAATGGGTTGATCCTTATATAGACGAAAGTGAAAGGTTGAGGGAATTTGGTAACCTTGCTTCACAGCTGGACTCGCAAGATCACAAAAAAACAAGATCACACGGGAATCCGTCCTGGAGGCTTCAAGCTATGTGTGTCCAACCACGGTGGTTAAAGACAAATCAGCATCCTCTGAACTACTTGCAGCTACTGCATGAGCTACAGCTGTGGTTTAATGCTAAGTGTGTGTGAGAGGAAAATGTTGGCAGTTAAAGAGGTTAGCGTAGATGCTGCTAGCATCACTTATATCAGAATCAGAGTATTTCCGGAGAGCAAGAAGTGATACATGGTGATTGACAGATGGTTCATCCAATCAATTGCCAAGTATTTTTTTTAAGGTGCCTGCCATTTTCTAAAAAGTATTAGTAGTAGTATTAGTAGTAGTAGTAGCATGCAATTAAATAATTACATTAGTTTGTGGTGTAACCTGTTCAGGGCTGGTACATCCTCTCTGCAGTATTTCTCCACTGTGTGAAAGCCAGTCCTGGATACTATCAGAGTTTAGTGTATTAGCCTTTGTGTCCTGCTCTTTATTGGATTTGGGGAGCCGAGCTAATGTTATCAGTGAAATAATATTACGTTCATGTTCAATAATATCGGTTAGTCATCATCCTTTTTTCTTGTATCTTTAAAAATGTACATGGACTGGTTGGCTAAGCAGCCTCTTTCATTAACCGATGAGGATGCTGACTTTTTGCTCGGGACGTTTAGCATTTTTTAGCCTCAGTCTCTTAGCAGGATATCATTTGTTTACCCATTAAGCACATATTTAGACGTCTTTTACAAAATTCATTATAAAATGCATTGCATTTTCACAAATGAATATTTACCTTGTGAGGTTGTGTATTTTGTGTAATGTGTAATGACATGTAGTGGAGATGCATCTGAACCACAGCACAACATACTGTACAACCCAAAAATCATTGCACTCACTTGATCATAGTATTTGTTGATGTACTTGTACAGCTCATGTAAAGCCACAAGGCAGTTGACCTCAGCAGTATAATTCTGTTTTGGGAAAGTAAAAATAGAGAGGTGGTGAAGAAACATCAGGGGGTGGAGGCTGTTAAAAACTGCATTGGTTGCCATGCATATTTTATTACAAACTCCACATCTAGCTTGTTAGGCACCCACCCAGCTGGAAACTTACAGGCCCTGAAATGATTTATGTGTTCAGCCTTTGCCCAAAAAAGTTATTTTTGCAAATTGGGGAAACAAGAGCGGGTAACATACGCGAGAGAGTTCTGCCAGAGCGGAGTTCATCTCCTGGTCACTGGCAGAGATGGTCTGACGGATGTCTGCATAGTACCTGGAGAGAGAGAAGTGTAGAGCTATGTATAGAAAAGAAAGAAAGAACTGCATATACGGCAAAGAAATCGAAGATAATTTGATGCCTCCAGTTTCTTCATGCCAGAATTTTTCAGCAGCTGCTATACAACTCTGACAGCAGAATGCATAGAGAGCGTGTACCCTATGTACAGACAAACTCATGTGACACGGTCATAACTAATAATGGTAAATTTGTATAATAAGCAGAGCTGGTTATCTTAGAGCAGAGGATGTGTTCATGAGGAGCCAAAGTCAAAACCCAAAACTCTAAAAGTTAAGCAGGTTTGGAATTCATAGTTAGCCCGATAAAAATGCAGCATGTTATATTAAATGAAAATTAAATGCCTCCAATACAATATACAGTATAAAAACATACATATACACATTTTTTTCAATGGCACGTATTTTATTTATACTATACTATTTTTTTGTCATATTTGCTGAAACCTTCACTATATCTTGACAGTATTACACGAGACAGATAATCTGTGCAAAAAAAATTAGGTTCCTCTGGCTCCTCCTAGTGCTCCTAATGGCGTCTGCAAGAATCCACCGCCTGAACGATGAGCGAAACATGATAAAATGTTATTTTTAAGTTAAGTACTGCAGTTTTAAAACTGAAATAAAATGTGGTGGTGGTTTGCCACAACTATCGACATTGTATAAGTTGGCAAGGCGAACATGTTAGCACATCAAGCACCCACGGAGGAACATTAGCCGTCATTTGGAGTCTGCTGCTGGATACAACTAAGATGAGAGCTGTGAGTCTGAACCTAACTGTAAAAAAATGTCTCTAACACCAAAACAATGAGCTGAAATATGCTAAAACTCATTATTCTCTGTGGGTTCTCTCTGGGGGACTAACTTTAGGCTAGTCATACCAATCTGAAAAACTCTTTGTCACACTGAACTCCTCTGGTTCAGAGTTTTAAAATTGCTGCACCTAGCAGTGATGTTAGTGTACTGACCCCACTCTGAGCACACTTCTATAACACTGCAGTAAGGTGAGAAGTTAAACCACTGGAGGTCAGCAAAAACAAAATTATTAGTTGTTTTGAAGTTACTCAGTTCATTTCGTCAATTATCATGTCCACCATTCATTTTTTTTCATAAAAGGTGTGCACTGTTTGTGTCTGTTTAATTCCATATGGGAATACAGGATCAATCTATCGCATGCTAATAAGGCTTATAAAACAGCCATATTTGTTACATAAACAACTTGAATAGCGAAGTTTTAATACATCACCAGTGTAATCTGCAGGGTTTCATGTGCAGCAGACAGCAGTAAGTGTAGCAGTCTGCTCTCAGACCATCCATGCATGGAAACCTCGCAGGCTTAGTCTACCCTCTGTCTGCCACTGACAGATTGTCCTAGGCCTCGCTCTATCCCTCCTCCCCTCCCTCCCCCCCTCTCCAGTGTCTTTTTATGCCTGGGGGTCAGTGGGGCAACTGGCTGCCATATTCTTACCTCTCCACCATCTGTTTGTAGCGCGGGATGTCTCTGGCGTAGAGCAACTTGTTGATGGGAGAGTCCTGTGCAAGGAAGACAAATGGAGAAACGTGTCCTGAATCTCACACAAGACAGATAACACAAAGCACTGTAGACTGAACGATGCATCGGGTACAAAACACAGCTTGAGGGCTCATTACAGCCGCCAAGTACAACATGATTTATATTATTGGGTTTCACACATTTTACAAAATCTCAATTTGTATACATTGCTAGATAGTAGCAATATATAGATATGTGATGTGAATGTAGTGTATATAGTCATGTAATTGTATCACTGTATAATGCAGTAATGTAATACTGTTCTATAATACTGGCAGTGCCATAAAGTGATTCGCTCACCCGTCCCAGTTTGTGGTCAGCGATGGTGCAGGAATCCATAAAGGTCTGGGCAATGACGGACAGCACAGCATCCACGTGGTCTGAGGTCTGCACGTCAAAGATGAACTGTGGGTTCTTGAGGATATTGATCCAGAACCGCAGTGGTAAACTGTTTGGCAAGAAGGGAAATGCCCATGCACATGTCAATAGCGATCCGCTGATTGTAATGTATATCAAGACACAGCACATTTATATGTAAGAGGAAAGGACATGTTTCAATGAACCTTTCATTCTGACTACAACCACTGCCAAACACCAGAAGGTTCTTAAATAGTGCTTTCATACCTAATGTTTGGTTTGATCCCAACAAACTTTGAATATTTAGTTAAACGTACTACAAGGAGTTTATAACTGTTAAAAGATGCCTCAATATGACCTAGATTAACAAACAAGACCATACCTGCCAGGTCAGATTTGGTCAGATTCCCTCTTGAAATCAATGAAACAAGATGGTAGAAACATCCCTTTTGTCCACAAGGGCCACCAGAATCAACAGAAAATGAAATTTTGGACCCATTAAAAATAGACGATAAAGCAGAGTATGCTTTTGGGCTGGCTATCTTATGATTGACAAGTCATTCTTCCGTCCAGTGCAGCGTACAAAACTATACTATAAAGCAAGATTCGTTCAATGTGCTACCTATTTCTCAGCTCAAATGGTTTCAGAAACATATAGTGTACTGTTTAGCTGTAATACAAGAATGTGTGTGTCCAGGCGAGCCACCATTGTTTCCTGCTATGGACGAGTCAAAACTGCGCAGCCAATAAGAGAAGCTCAACCTGCAGTAGTTCAGTAGGTTTACACTTGACCAGAACTAAAAGGGAACAAAATGTATCATTTGGTATTTTCCTCCTCTACCCTGCCCAAGGGGCCTAAATAACCCTTTGATAACGGCTTCATGAGCTCTGGTGATATTTCCAGGAACCACTTCAGGGATATTTTTGATACAGTATTGTAAAGTTCTGGCATTTCAAATGTATCTTAATATCAGGTCACAGTAAAACCATGCGATCAAGTGTTGTCCATATGTTCTGTGTGGGCAGGCTTTGCTGACATTAAATTCCCCCTGAAGCGTGTTTATAACTCCTCTCATATGGCGATCCACCAGAAGTTGGCCTGCGACCCATTTCTGGCTTCCAACCCTGTCTCCCTTTGTGAGCTCCTCCTGCTGCCAGCCAATTACCTGTTGGTCTTCCAGATGTGGATGGTCTCAGGGTCTGTGATGTTGTGCTGCAGGGCCTGCTCATCCAACAGGTCGAAAAAGTATTTGACAGCCAGAGGTACAGGACGACTGGTGCTGAGGATCGCAGTGAATAAATCATCCACAAACTTCTGAAGTGTTCCCTGAGACAGAGCAGAGACGGCAGAACCGATAAATAAATGACGTATACACACATTGGGTTATCTGTTGATTTACAATATTCTCATTTAAATTCAAATAAACCACAAAATAAAGGGCCACTCTACTGATTTTTCCATTGCCTCAACAGTTGTATAATATCTTCTGTTGCTCTGGAGCTTTATCACGTCTGAGAAAATAACCCGGATAATGTCATCAGTGATGTCATGGTTATCTCAGTGTGGGCTTGAAGGTTAAAACTTTATATTGTCTTGTATTGTATTTTATTGTATTACTTTATTAATCCCACAACGGGGAAATTCCCTTGTCACAGTAGCATTTTACGTGAAATAAATAAATACAGATATAAAAAAAAAACTATGGCAAAGTGGTAAAGCTATGGTATTGTGGTCATTTGAAAATGTGTCTATTAGGCAGGGTCTAATGAAAGACACTATCATGTTGCATTATGGGAAATGTAGGAAGCAGTTTTTTTTTTTTGGAGCTTTACCCATATCTGCAATCTGCTATTTTTACCTCTTGCAATAATAAATTGCTCAACTACCTCTTTAAGCATTCTGAAACTGGACAAGAGTTTGTTTTCCAATATACTGTACATTGTCCACTGCAACTTTTATACTATGCAAATAATCCATTTATTAATTATATATTATAATTAATTTATTGTGGTCAGAACAGAAAAGACCCCGATGCAATGTGTGAGGTCAATAGATGTATTAAATATTTCATATGTTGTAAATAATGTAAACTGTGGATCAAGACTGATAATGGCTTCTTTGTAAAAGGTCTCTCACATCAGAACAATAACAAAAGACTAGTTTGATGACTTTGTGAAGTAGTGTGGGATCATGGGAGTTGTTGTCTTTATTGTTTAACAACCACCATTGGTGATGAAAATCTATCTGACATGACTCAGGCAGAAACTGTTCACGGCCAAAGTGATAAGAAAGTTTTTGGGTTTTTTTTAAGTTTTATTCCTGTTAATGTTTGGTCACGTTCGCTGACTTTCTTTGTCACCCTCTGACATATCCCATGTTAAATACTATTGACTTGTAACAAACTGATAATTTAACAATAATAAGAAGAAGAAACTGTATTTATATAGTATTTCATAAAAAGAATGTGGCCGTGTGGTAAATGTAATAATGCAAAACATTTTAAATATGTGTGAGCACCACCTCGAAGGCTACCATTCATATCAGGGATCTCAAACTGCCGGTCCCGGGCCATTCCGGGCCTCCATCCCATGAGGTCCTAAATATAATATAATCTGACCTATAAGATTATAATTATTATTATTTTTAAATTATTTTTTATTCAAACTACCTCTTCATATAACTATTGTATTTTGTTTGCCAAAAAATAATAGCATGGGTCAAAGGATTGATAAGAAGAGAGCAGGTTTTAGGGCTTTATTTGTTGTTTGGCTGCAAAGACCAAAGAAGATATAAAATGGTGATATAAAAATGTATGTGGGTTTTTTCTAAGTATGATGTTATTAATAGAAATATTAGAATCAGAATATCGTGCTTTCTACTTGAACATTAAAGAGGTCCTGCTATGAGATGACAATACCAACATCAATCTGAGTTTGAGACCCCTGAGATTTACCTTCATGGAGAGCAGCCGTGTGAGGTAGATCTCAGGGATAGCCTTGGCCCTCTCGCCGCCCCTCTCCCTCAGACTGCCTCTCCTGTGCTTGGGCAGCTCGGACTCCTCGCTGGCTTTCACCAGGTGCCAAAGCCTCACTCCTCCCTCTTCCCCGTCGTCAAGCATAGGGGTCTCTGGTAGGAAGAGACAACAGTAGAATTAGTATATTTATTTTGGCTGGGTATTGTCCATTTCTCTGTTGTTTCACAACTACTTTTATTGCTCACTCTCAGCTTCCCAGTGCAACATAAAACATGCATACACAGTCAAACAGCGACCTCCCCTGGTCATTTAGACTGTTTTCAGCTAATACGTGGCTGCATTAATATCTGTACTGATCCTGCTTATGTACATATAAAAGACATGTGGGTGTGTGTGTGTGTGTTCAGGGGAGGGTGTTTAAAAATGTCTAGACTGATTCATTTTCTGTGTTTTTACTGCCCCTTTTTCTCAGTATGTATACACGTAGTGGCTCACAATATACACTACATAATTTCATATTTTGATCATGTACTTAACTATATCAAATAATAAAGCCTGGTGTGTATTTTACTGAATTGTCCCTTCAAAAATAAAGGGAAAAGACATTTTTTTTGGAGTGAGGTGTTAACAGAGGAAAAAAAATCGGAATTGCATTGGGCAATATTGTGTAAACTGGAGGTTGTGTATATAATAGGAGGAGGCCCAGATGAATCTTAAGTTTGTCTGAGGTCTAAAAATGAACAAATGGAAAACATCCTAAATAAAAAGCTTTATTGGCTACTTTGCATGCACTTTTAAGACAGCCCCTAACTTCAGCTCCTCATACTCCCGTCTTGTTGTTCAGTACTGCAAGCTTCAATGTCAGATCATGAGGTAAAAATAACACCTGTGCAACATAAGTCAAGCTTCATCTTAAACTGACCAACAAATCTGTTACTGAAAGGTTAAGATGAACCTCGCTGAATATTTCCCTCAAAATGATTTAAGGTATGGCTCTTTGTTTTTAGCTTGTAGCCTATTTGTTTACATGTTTGGAAATCTGTATCGTAAATCATGGAGTCACTACACTGCAAAAAAGAAATCTCATAAAAGTAAAAAAAGACTTATTTTTGGGAAATTAGTTTATTTATTATTGATATGTTATTATTTATTGTCTAAAAAAAATAATAAACTTGTCAAACATGTTTTGCATTAGAAAAGTGAGCTGGTTTTAAGAATATAGTCTAACTTTGTCTTTATAAGATATTACAGCTGATATTGAGCTTGATCTAACCAACAAGTTCCAACAATGGTTTGCATAATATACCAGCAGAGGAACACAATTATTTTCCTTATTTTAAGAGTAAGACCACTAGCACAACTTCAGTTCAGAAGAAAGTAGTCTTGTCCCAGTGTTGTAAATGGAGCAGCTATTTATAGTTTTTCATTGTTTTCATACAAAATGCCTGAAATAAGAATTCTTCTTGAGCCTTTATTTAAGACAAAGTCACTTATTTTTATTATGCCGTTTAAAGAAATTGTGCCTTTTTGTAAGATTTTTTTTTCTAGATTAATTATTATTATTTTTATTATTATTATTATTATTATTATTATTATTAACTGAGTTAATTGCTTGTAATAAGCACAACTTGGCTACATTCTTGGTTCTAGTTTTGAGGCACATTACAGTCTTTCAGTGGCTAGATTTTTATGCTAGTTTTAAGAATTCTAGCCAAGCAAAACTGGCTTACCCCAGTGGTAGATTCCTTTGCTTAATTTAAGAAAATACGATTTCATTTAAGAATATCTGGCTTGTTTCTAGAAGGGCTGTTTTTGCAGTGTAG
Source organism: Morone saxatilis (assembly GCF_004916995.1). Taxonomy (NCBI): domain Eukaryota; kingdom Metazoa; phylum Chordata; class Actinopteri; family Moronidae; genus Morone; species Morone saxatilis. The sequence continues at coordinate 3,875,048 of NW_023339707.1, read as the reverse complement.
AACTTCCTTTTTGTATCTGTTCATATCCGAATGCCTCTAGTGTGTGCAATCCACAGAAAGTTGCAAGAAGTGAGACTCACTTTCTCCAGGCATGTAATCGTGGCTGTCATGGAGGTGATGTTTGGTGTTCCTGGGGACAAGGGCCACTGTTGCTCCATCGGGTACCTGCATCACAGTTTGTATCGAAATGTTCACACTTTGGGAACATACTGCCTCAAACAATTAGAAGAATTTTATGAATCTAAAGGGTTTTAACAGCTTTATTCTGCACGTGCATGATTGATGTGTGTGTGTGTGTGTGTGTGTGTGAGACCTTGTAATGTTGCAGTGTATTGAGGCGCTTCCATGAGCCTTGCACTACTGACGTCAGGTCCTCATCTGATAGGATTAGGTGACCTGCAACACCTGCACGCCACTCTGGAAGGAATGAAAAACATAACCGTAACCTTGTGCTACTTCTGAACATTGCAGATTCAAATAAGAGTTTCAGTGACACTACAGCAGACATGAACCCCTTTCACACATGCAGTGTATCCCTTTAGGAGCGTTCTGTAGTCTGGAAATCTGTACAAGACCTAACATTTCAGGGAAGAAGCCTGTGTGGCTGTGTTGTGAATGAAAGTAGTAACATTGCAAGCATGTAAAGGGTTACGTCAAAAAGGTGCTTTCATGTTGAGCGAGCGAACCAGTCAAAAGGGTTCAAGCTCTGTTTTTTAAGAATGTCTGGAAACTGGACTGATTCAGAAATAAGGGAGCTCATCTCAGTCAGTGCGGAGGGTGAAACTGCAGCTGTACAACTGGCCTTCACCCCGTATTGTTCTTCATTTGAGTTTTACGGCGGCATCCATAAGTGTTGCATTACCGCCATCTGCTGGACTGTCCCCATCTATTCCAGCATTGCCATGGCGTGTGTGAAACTAAAATGTAAAATGTTCCTGAATGAAGCTGACTTACCAAGGTGTAATGAGTCTATGTGTGGCCTCTGGGAAAAGGAGGTCCCCTTCCAGGTTTGTTCCACAAGTTTCTCCTTTACTTGGGTGATGGTGTCACAGTCCAGGACTTTGGCAGGGACCGTCTGGGTAGTAGTGCCTCCGCTGGTGGCTGCAGCTGGCATCACAACGTTTAGGGTCTGGACAGATGAACAGGAGGGCTGATTATTGCTGGAAATATTGTGATACCACTGTGCACTGAGTTTCAGTTTGTGGGGAAGTGTTTAAGTACAACGCATCTAAATTAATAATTCAAAATTGAATTCAGAAAAAAAGGGCTACATATACCAACTTAAGGCCACCAAAAATGAGGAGGAGGAGGATGAAAACCAAGAAAAAAGTCTGATTCTTTAGTAACATACAGACAGTTTGTTAATATATGAACCCTGCCTGTGTTAATATACTGTATGTATGTATGTGTGTTCTAACCAGCGTGCGGTACTCCACATCCTCTCGCAGCAGGCGGTTGTCATTCAGTGTGTACTTGGCTTTTCCTGTCACGGCGTCCACAGGTCCCTTGTCCACCTGGTGCTTTATTGCTCTGAACAGCATGTAGAACGACTCCCCTGCTGACTCCTGGTCAAGCATGAAAGACGGAAAGTCAACAATGTCCTTACACAACACACACTCATTCAGTCAGTGTCCCCTGACCGAGTGGTCTGATTAACTGGTTCAAAAGAGAGTTTCCATTTGTGATACGTTTTAATTGTTTCTAACTTAACAGATGTCTGCTGTGTACAATGAAATATTCATTTTATGGAAAAATGACAGCAGCAAAGTTATATTATTTGATAGGACAGCTATAACTATAACAGTAGTACTCAAACTGGAGAGTAACAAAGGGATTCAAGATATATATAATATTTAGAAAGTAGAAAAAAAATCTAATATATACTCATTACACAAACTTTAGTTTTTTTGTGTGTGTATTTTCTCTTCTCTGGGTTTTTTATTATTTTGATAATACTTCCCTGGGGCTCCTAAAAATCATTCAAATAAAAAAAGCCTTTGTACCTGGGGCACATGCTCTATCAGGTGAGCAACGAGGTCGCCCCGAGTGCCGGGCTTTTACATATAAATGAATGTCCATTACATTCAAGCCCTTGTCAAACGAGTTCACACAGTGTTGATTAAGCCAATCACTCTGTATGTCACAGTACACCAGAGGTTATTAGTCTAGTGTCTGTGGAGAAATTCATGCGGGGTGCACTGGTAGTGATGCATTTTACAACCAGCAATTAGACCAGAACGAAAACAACCAGGGTGTCAAAGACAGACGCTTAAGGACCCTGGGAATGAGACTCAACAATTAACTGCCAACCCACAGACCTTTATATATCTCTCTTGGCTCTGATAGGAGGACCTAATTCTCACAAATTATCTGTCTCATGAACTACTGTCAGAACACAGCAACAATGACAAAAAACATATTTTTATAAAAGTTACCTACTGCAGCTTTAATACTGATTTCATTTCCATTCACTGATCTCTGGCTAAATGTAAAACACTAGCATACATACCCTCAGAAAGGTAAACAGACAGATGGACATCCAGTTTGTCAAAAGCTTCTCAACCACTGACTCCGTTCTGGAAATGGAAAAGCACACATGTAAGCAAACTATTTATGGATTTGGAAAATACCAGAGACCCAGTGCTGGACATAAACTGTCCAAATGAGATCGTCCTTACCTCCTGAGCATCAGTTTGGGGTTCTTGGCCACATACTGTTCCACGAGATCGTTAAGCAGTGTCTTCAAGATGTCTGTGAAGTACTCCAGTTTACCATGCAGGGCTACAGTCAGCAGAGAGGCCACATAAGCCCGGTCCCTTGGGGAGAACGTCCGCTGGACCTCTAAAGTGTGAATAAACTGGAGAGACAACAGGGATAAGATGTGAAGAAACAGTGAGTTATTAGGAAAATTATAATGTTATTATAGTTTCTACACAACAAAATGGAGATCTTTCCCAATAACAACAACAACACTGACCTTGGTGAGAAAGAGTTTACTGTTGAGCAGATTGGACAGCTGAACCAGCCCTTGCTCCACCGTCTGCCTCCGACTCTCTGGAACATCCAGGTCTCGTCTCAGTGGCGACTCCTGATGGCCCGGGAAGAAGATGCGCTCGGCGTACGCCCGGTAATCCAGGAAGGGAATCCCTGAACCCACCAGATCACTGGACATGTCCATCATCTCTGTCATCAGGTCTGGAGGAGGGTGGAAAGGAATGAAGGCAACAGTTTGTGCATCTTCTTTATGTTGGGACACTGAGCTGGTGTTATTTTCTAAAAGTTACTAGGAGAAGGTTTGGATTATACCTGTGAACTCCTTCTTACAGCGATCTCTCACACTGGTCTCCAGGTTCTCCAGCTGGATCTGCACCTTCTTGTAGTCCCTCATGGCCTGTTTGCTTTTCCTCCTGACAAAGAACAATGATGGCCAGACAACATTCAGGTAAAGAAATAAAGCAGCACCATGTTAATAGAAGAAGAAGATAGGTATGAAAAAATGCCAGGTTTGACTGAAAATCATATTCCAGTCAGCAGGGTTGTTCCAATACTGCTAACCCAGGTTATTCAATATAGAAAAAAAGGTTGGGAACCAGTGAGGTACTGCACATTGTAGCCTGTTATGAACAATGAGGTAAGTCCATTGAAATGAAGTGCTGTTTACCTGTATATGAGGACTATGATGAGCACAATGAGAGCCACTATGGAGGCTCCCACCCCGACTCCCACCTGAGCCTCCAGAGGAAATGTAGACTGGGCCTGGCTGTCGTACTGCACTCTGCCCAGAGAGAAGTTCAGATTCCCCATTTTCACCTGGAAAGCACAATGACAGACATTTTACACCACCAAGGAAAAAAACTATGGGTGCAGCCATCAAGATTTTTAAGTTTAACCAGTGTGAGTTAAACAGTTAGTATGCAGTCACAGACTGATGTTCCTCTATACTGAGTTGCTCCTAAATCCTTAGTTTCCATCTAATCAGTGCAGTATTTCAGTCACTTGAATTGCAAGTTCTCAGTAACATTTACTCACTGTGAACTCAGGCAGACTGTCCATGCCATCCTGTTTGTTGCCGGCTATGGCTGAGGGTTGCTGGGCCGGCGGTTCACAGTACAAGTGGTTGTGCGTCAGGGTCTTCACCGAGCACACCCCCTCCCCTATCCGAGCCTCCACCTCATGCTTGTAGATGGCTAGATCCAGGTTCTCTCCCTAGAAGGGAAAGATACAGCATGAGTTAAACTGTAGTATTTACTATGAATGTGGGAAATGTCAGTATTGCAGCTGTTCTGAGGCTCGGAGACAGTTTAGGGTGGAAAGAAGACGGGAAGGAAAGTTTACTGGCACGCACCTCGACAGAGATGATGCTGCCAGGTTTGTGGTGGTATGGTTTGTTCGGGTCATTCTGGTTCAGAGGGTAGAGCTGCGGGTTGGGCTCATAGCTGAAGGCTTCGTTCCCTGCAGCACTGAAGTCAAAGTGGAGGCTGTCCAACAGGAAGTGAACTTTGACCCTGGCCCTCCTAGCCTCCGAACCCACCGCAGGAGTCGGACACGTGATGAGGGAGGAGCTGTTCACTGTGCAGCGAGACTCGTACTGGAGAGGAACAATAAAAAAAAGTTTTGTAAAGGAGTTTTATACACAACAGTATATTGTAATTATTTTACAGATTTGAATAAAAGCATGTATGAGCATGTATCTGTAGGATCACATACCTGTTTGACATGACAGAGTGTGCCCTCGGGGCAGTCCGCCTCTGGGACGATCCTCCTCCATCTCTTCAGTGCACCCCGATGATCCCGTCCTTTGCTCAGGCTTCCTCCATTCCTCCTATCGATGCCCCTTCTCCTCCTCGGAGGAAGAGTATCAGGAGGACTGAGGGTGACCCTCATTTTGGGCTCTTGGACCACATCCAGGTTCTGACCAGAGACTCTAATGATTCTGCCTCCACTGCAGGAGACAGTAGAAGAACAGAAGAAAGTCATGGTTAGAGAAATCATTACATTTTACTAGATTAGAAATCTGACATTCTGGGATATTGATTAAGCGTGTCAAAATGACAGTTTTGCATCGCTGCGATCTTTCAGTTTAGTGCACTATTTACTGAAACTACAGATGTAATTGTGCACAGCAGCAGTTCATCTGATGGAGGCAGTCTGATGCCGGGCTGTTTCTTGTGTGTCTCGAAAGCAATGGAGCGCAAAACCAAGTATTTTATGCTGCTGAACATTGGTTGCAGAAGAGACATTTTTGGAACCGCAGTCTATTTATCCCACAAGGTGAAGAGGTACATGTCAGGAAAAACTCATGAATTTCACATGTGCAGAAACATGTGATGTGAATATGAACATGTGGTATTGAAACATATTTGTGGTGTAATGCGTGGAGCCTATGTAAATTCCTGTTTGAAACCTATATGATTGTATTGCCACATGGGGCGCCATGATTTCCACGAGTTGCAACCTGTGGTAGCATCTTTCCTACATGTAATCATATGAGATCGCATCTGGGAAACATGGGAAATATGGGGGCCAAACCATCTTTCGAAGAACACCTTCCTCTTCTTTTTGTCTAGGTAACCCTGACAGAGCTTGGAAGAATGCTTATGGTCATTATCTTGCTGCAAAACAAACTATCGACCCACAAGTCTTAGTCCAGATGGAACTGCATGATGCTGGAGGATGGAGTGATACTGTTCCTTTTTATGATACCCTTTTCTTCAAACAAATCTCCTACTCTATCACCTGCAAAACATCCCCATACCATGGCACTACCATCTCTATGCTTTATTGTGGGTGTTACGCATGGTGCTTTAGGACGTTCAAAAGTTTGTCTGCGGATATAGACTCTGCGATTTGAACCAAATATGTCAAACTTGCTTTCGTCGGTCCAGAGAACTTGTTTCCAGTCATCATAGGTCCAATTTTTGTGTGCTTTTGCCCACTCATATCTCTTTTTTTTGTTCTTTGGACAAAGTAGTGGTTGTTTTGCAGATAAACAACCCTTCAGACCAGCCTTTCTCAAACGTCTTTTCACAGTTGTGAGAGATATGGGTTGTGACCTTGTCATGTTGATTTCCTCCGTTATTTGTGGTTCTGTTTTTCGACGATCTCTCTTACTTGTGACAATGATATGTTTATCTTCTGCTTTTGTAGTGATTCGCTTTCTTCCATACCTTTTTCTATCATCATAACTTTCAGTTTCTTCTTGTTTCTTTACTCAGCTGTTTCTTTCTAGACATTTCTGTGGTAGTTTTTCAGAGATATGAACACAGTTGAGATTTATTGGGATTTTTGTGTGCAAACTCTCAAAAGCCAAAGAGCTAAAGTAAATAATGCAAACTGTGATTTGTTTTTTCACTTTTGCACTGAAGTTGTGACTCTCAAACCTAAAACTAAGCCCTTGTTTTCTTTTGTTAACATTTATTCAGCAATGGTCTGGTAACATCAATGTATACCTAAAGGTAAATTGAGGAAAATGGTGCATATCAATGAAAGCAAAGTCTGATCATGCAGTTAATACTTCCCAAAATCCAAAGAATTTATACTGTTTTTTAAGAAAGGCATTGTGAACAGAAACTTGAAGTTGCTTCCAAATGTTTGGCCTATATTGGCCTTGCTTCCAAACTTTTGGCCTGTAGTGTACAGTAGGTATGGAAGAAATGCGATCCTAAATAAAGTTTCCTGAAATTTTAACAAAACAGCAATAACGACTCAACCTATTGCTGTAAGCCATGGTTGATAATCTTTCAATAAACAAATCAGGTTACACTAACCTTTTAGCCTCCTAAACACCTGAGCACAAGTATAAGTAAAGGCTTCCTGGCCATTCATAAATCTAGACTAAAGAGAGTTTACCTTCTTCTATAGAAACACCCTCTAGATTAAGAGAGATTACTGCCTACTGTCCACCTTAACTTTTAACTGTATCCAGGTCACAAGCTAGACATAGAGCTGCGACTGTACTGCTGTAAGACATAAGGTCTTCCCTAAGGCATTTAGTCATTTCTGACTCTGGGTAAAATGAAACTACTGTATCTCTGAACTCTCTTCAACTAAATCACAAACATATTGGATACTCTCATTCCCATAATATTTTCACACTTCCATTCACTGAGCCTCCCCTGACACTGTTTGGACCCCCGCCCCAGGGAGACCTGCCTCCCAATTTGAAAACCTCTGCTGTAAGAGAACAGTGTCATTATAGCAATTATATAATGTACATTATGTAGATGGTTAAAATTGAGGGGAAGATGGGAAATACTTGAATGTCCCAAGATTGCTCTGTTAAGACTGATAAGCACCTGAGGAAGCTTTTGGACGGAGCAGCCATTGTGATGTTTGGGTTGGGGGTGTAATGATAGACCAAACCCTGCAGGTGTCGCTCTGCCCCACCAAACCGCACAGTGATGCCGTGCTCTCCGGTTCTGTTGCTGCCTCTGGTCAGACAGCTGATCTGATCCTCCTGAATGTTTAGCCTGAACAGAGGGAGACATTTTACATTCACAACCCACATATAAACCAGTCTGCTTACTCAAGTTCTTTTTATAACTCACTGTCTTCATTCACAGTCAGTTAGAGACACTTACACCACACATGGCACTCCTCCGATTAGGACGCTGACTTCGCTCGGGTGTCCCGTCCTCAGTCTCCGGCCCCTGATGGTGAGAGACGACCCCCCCGCCTTGGGCCCCCTTTGTGGGAAAACGCTGCTTAGCACGGGATTCTGGTGATGGAGAGACACAGAGAAGAAGAAAGGTAAAGGATGAGATGCAATGAGAGGAAGAAAAAGTATAATCAATAATCCGATACTGAGCCTGTGATTTATTGGGAAGATAAAAAGAGACACCAGGGCATTCTGGGAAACACTAGAAGGCTGCCTCACAGCGAGCTAGTATAACAATTAATTTGCTTGTCACTTAGGCCAATTAATTAAGGCTGTTGTCAAACCTACAGTCCTTTTACTGTAATGTAAACAGGGAGACGATGTTATTACTTTATTGCATCGCAGTGGTCCCCTTACATTTCATAAGGCACAGTTTCAAGTGAAGACTAATTAACAAAAGCTTGGAGCAGCGAGCTGTCATTTCCCTAATTGCTCAGAGATCTTCTGTGGGAGAGCACTTTCTTCTTCATGGACAAACAAACACAGACTTTAAACGGCTACCATAGACTGTTACAACCAGTCATTCCTTTATGCTTCCTGAAGTTGTATTCGAACGCTGACAGATCGCATTTGCATCACATTCTGCAAATGAGGCATTTCAGGATTAGGGTTAGAGAAATACCCAGGGGACTCCCCCTCTCAGAGAGTGCCTCTGTTTTGGTCCACACCCAACAAACGATTACTATGTTCTCATATATGTAACTGAACCAAAACTCAGGGGGAAACGTGCAAGAATTCAAAGTAACTGCTGCTTGGTGTAAAAAAAATGCCCTAGAGATGTCTTTGTTTTTTAAATGCTTGTTTACTTGCTTCAGCATAATTATAAAATTCTGCAGAGGCAGGCTCGCTAAAAGTGTGTAGCACGAGTTTGTGTAACTATTCAGTGGGTTTATATGCACTATACAGTCTGCTTTCTGTGGTCAAATGATTTAATGAGGAGTTGTATAAAGCCTTCCACGGCTCCAGAGGGAGATACAGGAAGTCTGATAAATTGAAATAAAGTGACATCACTTGAGTCGATGTCAGTTGGATGTGGAGTTAAAATTGTAAAACTGTTAGGTGAGGTGTGGAAATGTCTCGACTCTAACATGCGGATGTGGAAGATTCTGCACCGATGCACTGACTGAACATAATCAGGAGTTTGCAACCTACACAAAACTGTAGCCTACTAACGATGATTGTTGATTTTCCGGCCTAGGCTGGACAATAAAGTTGTAAAGTTACGTCACTTGCAATGAATTGTGAACACAGCGCTAACAATACAGCGAGTGATAAAAAAAATGCACACAGTATTTAAAGGGGACATCTGGGCACATTTTGGATTTTATGAACTTACTGGGAAGCACAAAAACTAGTAAAGCTAATCGAGTAGCCATTACATGTGATTCTTGAGTTACACAGCACTACATAAAAAAGGGAGTTCAGATTTATCTGACCGCTAGCTATGTGCAGTGATATAGAAAATTCAAATTGAATCATGAGGCCAGTGATTCACACCTCTAAAAATTGTGATGTAAAATTCATATTGGTGCTCTGAGGACAAGCTGTGCTCTCATTGACAAATACAAGGTTGCTGGTAGGGGAGAACTCTGAATAATAAATGACCCAGGTTACCTGATTTCTGCATATATACTGGCTGTTACCTGGAAGCTGAAGATCTGAGCAGACAGCCCAAGTCCTCCTCCCCTCACTTTGACTGAGGCCTGACCACTCTTCTCTCCTCCACTACTCGTAGTCTCACACACTATCCTACAAGATAAAGACCGTCATAGTTACACAAGATGGAGAAAAAAAAAAAACAAGTTAATTTTACAAGATTTTTGCGTTCAGGTGTACCAATAACTTGCCTTGAGGACACTTCATATCTGCTGTGGATGACACTGCAGGGGATCCCGGCTACTGTCACTGAGTTTTGGATGTCTTCAGCTCTCTGGCCGAGGTTAGAGCCTGAAATGGTCACTACTGTCCCTCCCTCTACTGGGCCGGATACCGGATCCAACTGAAACACAAGAAGACATAATGCCTTAGATACCATGACAGTGTGACATAATGATACAGTCAGCCCATGGTTCAATACAATGTATGGAACTGGGTGTATGGTTTAATGCAGTATTGTGCAGTTTGACTGAATACAAACTGAGGGTTAAGAATTGTTGGGACCATTGTTGCATGTCTTCCACATCTCTTAGAATGAAGAGGAGTTGATAGATGAGTCTGTTTTCATACATGTGTTTTTGCCAGTACAATTTTCATTTGGGACAATAATAACTGAACCAAACAGGAGCAAAGTAAATTTGACAAAGAGCGGTTCATATTAAAGGTTATATGAGATTTAAAATATTAGAAATGCAACATACAGCTATTTGCTGTGTGATATAGTGGAGTCCTGGTGTCACACCAATTTAAATGAAGTTATGATGTAAGGATGATATGTGAGGCAAAATCACAGTTTTTGTCAATAGCGTCTGGTATTAGCGATATTACAGTTGTTTCTGGTTAAGCAAAAGGTCTATATCTGCAGGGATCCTTCCCATAATGTTTCCAGACACAATCTGAGACTGTCAGTGGCAATAAACAAGCCCTTTTAATGGACATACTTTGACGGGCGCATCTGTCCCCAAGGATTAGCTAATGTTACATGGCAGCCATTTGTGGCTCATCTAACTCTGTGAATTAAGGGTTTATTTCAACCCAATAGTGATAGTTGGAAAAACTGTGGAAAGACTAACAAAGACGGTTTTGGTGTGAATTTTATTTTGTTTACATCTAGGTGAAATTACTGATTTTGTCAATGGAGTCCGGTTGGCCATTGCGCCCATTAGTTTTGGTTAGAGATGCTTAAGTGCAACATCTGGTGGCAAGTGAATTTTGTGTAACCTTTAGGTTTGAAAATCAACCCAACTGAGCTAAAAGAAGTCCTTTAGTCGAAACAAGATGACAATTCACATTGTATCTTTCTCTTCTCACACTGACGTTTTCCAACACAAAAGGCCAGACACAAAAAGAAAACCATTAGGAACTTCCAGCCTTTTCTCTAATTTCTTCTACTGCAAACAGAATCCTTAGAAAGTGTTCCAAACAGGGTAAATTCTTACAAAGTGAATGACAGGTGCAGGACAGGTGTGCTGGATCTCATCAGTGCAGGAGTCCTGGTACACGCAGCGAGAGCTCGCAGCACCGCCGCACCAGACACAGCCATACTTGGGGTCAGCCGTGCGACATCGGCTGCAGTCCGACCGCCCCACGGAACAATTGAACAGAGTCACTGAAACAAGGCAGAATAGGGGAAGTCTGTGAGTAAATGACATTATCTTAATGTCAAATAAACTATACAGTATCTACCCACTACTGTACGTAATCAGATTGTCTCACATCTCCCACACACACACACACACGGCTGACACACACTCCTCACTCCTCACCATACAGATCCTCGGCGCTGTCGATAAGGAAGTTGTTCTTTCTCCTCACGTTGATCATAGCTGCGTATTCCTCCATCTTGGAAGAATAGGCGTACTGAAACAAGAAACATAATTAACAGTCAAACCAGCATAATCACTACTTGTAATATGTTTTATGAGATTATGATGTGCACACTCAGTGACAGTATGTGTCAAATTATCTGGTTATAAGAACAAATGAAAAATACTCCTGGAAACACAAAAGAACATAATCAGGAGACGGCAGTTTATTGATTTTTGTTAACATGGCATGCCATTGGTTTATTGGTGTTAGCTGCGACCTTTCTTTTTGTTGATTTATAGTGATTTACAGTCATTATGAATGGTACTAGATGGGTGTGGTTTAATCCATAAGATTAGGTCAGAGAAAGTTGATACATCCTTGTATTGCTGCTGCACAGTGGTGACTGTCTATGTATGCTTATTACTAGAAATTATTAAATATTTTGCTTATTATAGATTTGTGCATTTGTGTTGTGGTTCTGATCACTGTTGCAGTATTTGAATCAGTTGTGGGGTTGTTTGCTTACAGTATGTTACTAGCAGTGTTTGTCCAATCTGACCAAATCACCACCATGTTGTTTTTTGTGTCTTCTTCTTCTGTAACTGATAGTTGCTTATTAAGTCAGGAATATGTAAGGGGAGACACTGTGTTTTAACTAAGAGGTATCACCATTAACTTCCCCAGGACAATAATTTTTTATTAGAAGTTTAAAATTAAAAAAATAAATTAAAAAAATCTATAGTTTGCATACATTTCCAGAACAGAGATCTGAGCATTGTATGAAGACAGACTCAAAATTCTTGTGTAATTTTATTGACATTCAAATATTTTTATAGAGGGGATTATGTAAACACTTCTCCATCTGATAAAAAGAGAGGTTTTTACATAATTCCCTCTATAAAAATGGAAGCAAATTAACCCAAAATCTCAAAACTGACCGGTGCATGGTGCCAATTATTTCCAGACACTAAAAGGTTCAGCACACTGAGATAAATCACCATATTGAGGTATTTTCTGACCTGGTGGGGTTGGCAGGTGATAAAGAAGACTGTCTGCTGCGTGGCATCTGGCTCCACAGAGGCATCCACCACCACTGACTGATTCTCAACGTCCAACACACACTCGTAGTCCAAATTCTCATCCTAAATGTACACACCACATACATTGGAATACACAGACACACACATTAGTAGCAAAAGCTGCTATTTGTCTTCATACAATAAATCCCTTTTTGTAATGGCAGTGAAAATCTATCCTAAATCGCAGCATGCATCAAAACCCCCTGAGGAGTAGAGCTTTTAATATGAGCCTTTATATCCTTATAAACTGAGCAGGAAATGTACCCATATCTTTTCAGAATATGTTTGCAAAGCTGCTCTCTGCTGGTGAAAAGACTTGATGATAACATAAAACAAATCCCCAGCCTTGACACTTTAAGCTGAAGCTATACGATGGATATGCTTTCATGTTCATAGATCATGTGATTAACCTGCCTGAATACACCTCAATGTAGTCCCGTTCTACCAAGGCAAGGGGCTGTTGACCCTAAGGATGGTTACATTACCTGAAACAGGTTTAGATGTTGCCCCACCAGAGTGACTTTCCTCTCCACATTGACAGGCAGCAGAGAAGAATCCTCAACTCTCTCCACACACGGACATTCCTGATGACACATTATAAATCATTGCAATGAGAAATATCTATACAGACTGTATTTCATATAATCATGGGCATTTAGATGTGGTTGTGCCACTGTTAAGTTCTCTTGTCTGATGCAGACTTCCATGTGATGTTTGAACATCTGTTGAACAAGTGGCATAAGGGTTACTGCTGTTACATATTTAAACCTGACTCATGTTCCAGTTCATACCAGAGATGTTAAGATCTTGACTCTGTGCAGGTAACTCAAGTTAGATTAGCAAAAGCACCTCTAAATTGGTTACATACTCATCTTGTCATTGCTTTTCATTATTATGGATCGTACCTGATGCTCTAGTCATGCGAGATTCAAGTTTCTCTGCTTAAGTTCTAGGTACTGTACTAGGTCTTTGACCTCACAGATAGGTGTATCTTTTTAAGTGTAATATGGAGCTGCGTATATACGTGTATATTTGTCATATTTTCTTGGGACTTTATTGTACATTTTATTATGAATTATATGTTTTACTAACTACTGGTATATTTATTTCCTCTCAATATGCCATGGATGGCTCTGAACTTTTTAAATTT
>NW_023339707.1:3853314-3861597 GCF_004916995.1 Morone saxatilis | reverse complement strand
TGCTGTAGAATGTGGAGCACATAGTTTTATACTGGCAGCAAAGCTTAGATCTTACTGGGTTAATTAAAGTAGGCAGTATTTTTTTTAAGGAAAGGTTCAACAATTTGGTAAATCTGCTTATTATAATTCTTATATAGATAAAAGATATAACAGGTTATATGCATGAGTGAGCTTTAGGGCTGGTAGGTGGATTTTTGTTACGTTTGGACGGACCCAGCCAGCGGTTTTTGTTTTTATGCTCTTAGTATTTATGCCATGCTAAGCTAAGCACAACAGTTAAACAGTTTCTCATGGTGACCGGGACAATAGTACCATTTCTACACTAGCTGTACACATGGCTTCTGCACTCACCCGAAAATAAGGGTCAGTCCAAGAATCTGATTGGAAGTTTGTTGCAGATTCAGAGTCGGGGTCAATAACTGTTTCAGGTGTTTGTGTGTAGATGAACGACTTCTTGCTGGTGCCTGCAACAGATACACCTGTTGCAGAGTCTGTGGCTGTCTCTTCCTCTGGCTTCTCCCACTCATTCAACCACAGAGGTGAGTCATTCTCGTCAGAGCCGGCCAGAGAAATGGCCTCCTTATTGTCACTGACAGGGAGGTCTACTAAAAGGCCCACTTCGCTGGAGGTGGTTGAGCTTACGCCGGAGGAAGAGCCCACCGATTCACCAGATAGCTCTAAATATCTCAAGTCTGTGTCTACCTGGCCACTAGTGCTGCTGGGTAGTGTAGTGTGGGGGGTTTCGTCAGTGACAGCCCCAGTTTCAGTCCCCTCATCTTCTGAAAAACCTGTAGTGCCGCCAATTCCCTCTGTCACTTCCTCCAAATCAGAGAGGGAGGCGCCTGTGGTGGTGACATCGGTGTGAATGGTGGTGGTCGCCTGGGTGAAGATTCTGACAAAAGGGGAAGTTGTGGCCGGGGTAAGGGGTGAGGTGGATTCAGCGTTGTGAGTGGTGGGTGGTGTCACTGTGGTGGTAGTTGAAGGGACAGCTGCTGTGGTGGGCCTAGGTGTCACTGTGGGTGGTGGCTCTGTTGCTGCTGCTGTTGTTGTTGTTGGTCTTGTTGTTGTTGTAGCAGCCACGACAGTAGGAGGTAAAGGGGTCAGTTTTCTGGTGGGTGGTGGGATGGTGGGTGTTGGCGGTTTGAACTTGACGATGGAGTAGCACGAGTGAACAAGCGAGGAAAGGAGAGGACAAGAAAAAAGGCAGGGGGAAGACAAAATTAGGATAAAACAAAAGGGTACGCAAATAACATTCAGAAGCAACTTATGAGTGACATAAAAAAAAAGGGTTTCATGGTAAAAAATGTACTTAAAAGACAAACAGAAAGCTACACCAAGCACAGCGAACAGACAATGCATGCACAGACTAATGTGTACAGCATGTTGCACAGTGCAGTATGATAAATGCTCAGAAAAACAAACCTAGTTGCCATTTTATTAGGTACACCTAGCTAAATCTAATGCAGACCAACAGTCCTACAATAAATCCTGCCTTCATGAAGATTGGATTGGATTTTTTTTTACTTTTATTACTTTTAAGGCTCTACATGGCCTCTTCCCCTGCTGTATCTCTGATTTAGGGCAGAGGTCTTTTGTCTGCTCCAGCTGAAAACGAAAGGGGACAAAGGCCAGGGCCCCGAGGCTCTGGAACAGTCTGCCCGAGGAAATCAGGTTGGCTGAGTCAGTGATCTCCTTTAAGTCCCTTCTTAAAGCATACTTTTATTTGAGACCTTTCCAGATTTTACTTGAATTTGAATTCTTTCTTTACTGAAATGTCTTTCTTGTTTTATCTGTTTTCTTATTTCATGTTATTCTAAAACCTGATGATTTTATTACGTGTTTTCGCTTTTTGTAAAGCACTTTGTCACATGAATTTTTAAATCTAATTTTGGCTCTACAAATAAAGATTATTATTATTACTGAACTGTTATTTAGTACACATGGGGTGGATAAGATATTAGAAATATGTTGCAATATAATGCAACACAGTTCAGCAACATTACGAATCCTCTAAAATGATTATACAGTTGAATCAGCACCTCTCTAAATCAGTTAGCACTTGTTTTAGCAAGCTGTAACTAATACACTGGCAACTGAGTGTAATAAACCCTCAAATCTATCTGCATTTAAATATTTCTCAATACAGTCAAACGCCTTCCTGTGGACTCACATTTTGGTTGTAGATGGTGACACCCTGGCTGCACGTGTGTTTGTGTGTGCAGACATGCTGGTGGATGCACCAGTTACACCCCCAGCGACTGCTGACACACCCTTGGCATCTAGCAGAGAGCACACAGCAGGTGTAGAGACAGAAAATTAGCAACAATAAAAACAAAAACAATCCTACACTGATGATCTAACACTGTTTTAATTGTACTTTGCTGTTCCTTTCACATGCACCTCCTGGAATTTCACTCCGTAGCTTCCACTTATTTATACATGCTTAACTACAGAACATAAAATAACTTAAATTTTCCTCAAACAACATATAACTAATATTTGGGAATCCTGAATTAGTCAAAACAACAATGCATTGCTTTAGTTATGCACAAGATCTCAGCAGACTCAGTGAGACGTTTAATAACCATGTGCAAACAGGCATTCTTTCAGAGGTCACAAGCTGACAATGCCTTGGCAGAGTTGATGGGTGTGCGTGTACTCACGGCCTGCGCCCAGAGAGCTGCTGGACCAGGCTGCAGTTGTAGAAGGTGAATTCTGTTTCCGCCACCGTCACGTTGATGAAACGCAGCGACAGGGTCACCATCACAAACTCTGTATCAGAACAAACCAAGTCAGCATAGGTCAATTTGAAATTATCTGACCAGGTTTTGTGTCATTCTTCAAGCATTATAATGCTAAATTTCAAGTTTTTGACTCACAGTAAGAATTTAAAAACTGATAGTCCTTGTTGCATGCTACTTTTTTATGTTTTATATACTGAAAAAAAGCTTATCAATTGGGTATAATTTCTGACCAAATACAAAGGCACTCACCATCTCCGTGGCCAATGGGGAGCAGACTGCTGGCATCAGGGGTAGAGCATGTAACACCGGTGTTGGTGAGTGAGGCAGGGGTTTCTGTGTCCTGGAAGAAGCAAGAGTAGGCCTCTCCTTTTCCTAGACTGGGGAGGCCCTCTACTGACACTGTAATCTGAGGGAGGGAGACGGAATGGAAAAGGGACATCAAGAAAAGAAAGGAAAAAGATGACGTGTGAAGTGTTGTTCTTTGACTCCACCGACTGAGGATTCCACTCTTATCTTAACTTTAAAAAGAGTCCAGAAAGACTATGACAGGCAAACAGTAGACTCTTATTGCATTACTCCCATCTGTTTCCCACTCTTGCCCCTGCATTACATCAGTTTTCTCCCCACGACTGATGTTGTAGAGGCTGAGGTGCTGGATACTGAGGCACTGCTGCATCTGGTTAAAACTCCACAGCCACTGGCCCTGCTCAGACCCTCGCTGGCACTCCCAGCGCTGACCACACCTAAAATACAAGAGAGAAGTAAGAGGGACAAGGAAAGAGAAAGCGGAGAAGGATGTATAAGAAAACTCACAGTAGCCCCACTGTTACTTTTTTTACTTTTTACAACACAACACTGACTCACCGTCCCTCCAGGACACACCAGCCACAGTAGGGGTCTTTGGCAGACAGACAGGACTGACAGTCCAGGTGATCTCCACATTCTGCCACTGGACGCTTCTCTACCTGAAAATAACAGATAAGTAAGGGTCAGTACTAAGACTATTTTGAATTTGGTAGATACCAGGGGTATGCTACTAGTCTTTATCTCTCCTTTATGTTCTCCACTAAAACACAATAAAAATTCTACTTTTATTAAGGTCTGAGACCACAATATTGCCAACCACAATGCTATTGACTGAGTAAGCAGAATTATCATTGCTTTATTATTAGTATTTGCCAAATCCTGAAGAGCATTTGATTGTTTTGAGACTATCTTCCACTTTTTGGGGTTTTCTTCTTATTGTTTGCAAAAGAATTGGACTGAATTATTAGCCTAGCAATATTAAAGGACCAGTGTGTATGATTCAGTATCATCTATTGGTGAAAGTGCAGTTTGAATACAGCTCAGAAACTCAGAATGCAAAAAGGCCCTACTGTAGAAACATGGCGGTTCAACATGGTTGCCTCCCTTTCTGACAATAGATCCTCCTAAATATTACACACTGGACCTTTAAATGAGCTTTACATTTCACTAACTAGCTTTACTACCTGGTACCTGGGTAGCTATAGGCAAGTTATGGCTTTTTTACCTTTTTTTAAACCTTGCGCCAATTAAGTTATCACTAGTTGAGTCTATAGTGCTTCAAAGTTGTTCAAATGCTGCCTTAAATGGGATTCATTGCTTTTGCCCACTCAAAAACATTACACATTACATTACAATATTTCCAAGATACGAAACTTCAGTCTGCTCATGAAACTCTTCCGGTAGCTTTAAAGTTTGTATCATATTTGCTGAAACTTCCCTATATCCTGACAGTAGTACATGAGACGGATAATCTGTGAAAAAATCTCGTTCCTCTGGCTTGTTCTAGCACTTCGAATGGCATTTGTAAGAATCCACCGGGCCTGAACAAAAACAACCAATCAGAGCTGAGAAATATATAAAGACGCTTTAGGTTGGAGGCTTGAAGACAGTTGATTGTTGAGTCTCATTCCCAAAGCATCTGTATTTGACGCCCTGGGAATAAGACTCAAACTCAACTATCTTTCTTGGCTCTGATTGGTTGTTTTGATTCAAGGCCCGGTGGACTTTTGCACACAGATGATCTGTCTCATGTTCTGCTGTCAGGATATCGTGAAAGTTTCAGCAAATATGACAAAAACATTTTTTTAGAAAAATTACCTACTGCAGCTTTAACACAATGGCAATGCTTGCATGCCATGCATATGGTTGTTCAGCTAAGTTAAGACGTTCAGTGGTCCAAAAGTGAGACAAGCCTTTCGATGTATAGTCTAGCAGTTTCCCATATCCATTCACCAGCATCTATAGCTACCCACACAGACACTCTGTAGGGAGTGTGCCAACACAATGTAGGCCACTTTCACTGATCAATACCATTGTTATGTCTGACCTAACACCTCCTGCTGACTGTTGTACCCATCACAGTGGGGTTAGTGACCTTTGACCCCAACAGCCAGCTGGCCTCTCTGTTTTCTCTTACGATCTTTGCCTCTTATTCTCTTTCCCTTTTTATCTGTGAGAGAGACACAGCTTGAGGAAGTATCAAAGCCTGAAAAACTCTGACAAACGATAAATTGTCTGACGATGAATGACAAGCCATGTTCAGTCTCGTGTATGGAGACATCTGGGTGAGTGTCTGAATGGACAGACTCACCAAGAAGGCCACGGCTGTTAATACATCTGTTGAGTGGTTTGAGGATAAATCACATGAAACTTGTGAACTTGCCAACATAATCGGCTGAATTCCATGTTGTTTATTTTCTTTTAAACATAAAATTACATTTACCACCTCCAACTGTCCAAAAACAGCGTTACTAAAATCTTTAGACTTACAGTAGTTTTTGTCATGATGTAGATGTGTGCTCCATTCTGGTCCAGTAAAAGGTCACTGTTAATGGGTGAGTTGGGCTGGATCGTCATGTTAGCATATACCTCCACCTGGCCATCTTGGCCCAGATATACCTGAAGAGTACACCAGAAAAAAACAGACACTTCAGAAAATGGAACAGTATGTGTGTGTGAATATCACTAGAAATTGATTTATATCTACTGTACAGACAAGCATTTCTAGAGATTTTGGACACTGCAAGACTAAAATGAAGAGCTGACCAAAAAGAAAAAAAGAAGGCAAAAGGAATATCTTCTTCAGCTTACAACTCGAGTGCAAATCAAATCACACTTGTGCAGGATCGCAGCAGAAGTGGCCATGAATGTGATTACGGCACAGTCAAATCTAATATGGAGCACAGGAAGACACCTCTGGCTTAAGTGATTCCCAGGCCTTCAAACTCTCATGTTACCTCATGTTAATGAGATTAGCAGAGGTTTTCATGCCTCTTTCCATAAGGCTCCCACTTGATCACTGTGAACAGAATGGAGAATCAGTTGTCCCATTAAGAGGATGCACTCAACATATAATGGCATGGGAAGTAGCTCTGTAATGCATGATGATTTAGAAACATTTATGCAGTTTGTTGTTTTGCGTGTCATATTTATTTTATAGAGAATATGATGCCATATTGAAGATGCAATATAAGGTAAAATGCTTATTCACTTTCTTGCTTCTATCAATATCACTCTCATGTCTGTATGCTAAATACGAAGCTAAAGCCAGGATATGGTTAGCTTAACTTAGGCATAAGTCTGAAAGCAGGGTGAAACAGCTAGCCTGGCACAGTCAAAAGGTGAAAAGAATCTGCCTACCAGTTCCTCTAAAGCTAATAAATCAGCATGTCATATCTTGTTTGATGAATCAATATGAAAACCAAGGCATAAAAAACAAGTCTCTGCCGGTTGGCAGGCAACAGTGCCCAAAAGACTCATTGTGCCAAGAAATAGTCCAGCACCTAACCCCACGTACACTTCAGCTTTTGTACTTTCAACAAACAAGATAAAACTTGTTAGTTTGTGAGCTTTAGAAGTGCTGGTAGGGAGATTTCTTTGCCAGTGGAAGGCGCTAAGCTAGCTGGTTCAGTCTGCTTGTCTTCGTGCTAAGCTACGCTAACCATCTCCTGGTTTTAGCTTCCTAATTAGTGTACCAACATATGGTATCATATTAAAATTGTATTTATATTCAACGGAATGACACGGTATCAATGTTCTCGTCTAATATTTTTTGTGTTTTCCAAAACATTGGACTATTCCAAACTATTGACAACTGCACTAAAACTAGTTGGTGTCACTAATTGTGTCCCCAGTTAGACTGGTCATTACAAATACACTGGTATAAGGTCTAAAATACCAATAGGGGCCTTTCACACACACACACACAGTCCTGTATCTGGATGCTGTGGAATTTGTCCTGCTGTGATACGATAATCCTGTTACAATAGCTTACTTCAGATGGCTACATGGAGTGCTGCTTTGATCTGCTACCTAAAAGCACTATGTCTGACTCTGTGTCTCACTCCCTCTCTTTCACACACACATCAAACATACACATGCACATACAGAGCAAAATAGACCTACTAGAAGATAACCTACTCCTGGAATACCTCACAGCAGAGTTATGTCTGCAATCCTCTTATCTCAATCCCTACATGTAACTATCAAATCTATACAGATGTTCTAAAGGTGGTGATAATACTTGGACAAAAGACTGTAAAAAGCAGAACTCAGAAGACAAATAAAGTCAAAAAATCTCTTTTTGGAAGATACACAACACTAGGCTTCCAAAAATACTTAAAAAATGTATCACTTCTTAAAAACATTAGCTCAAAAATGCATCAGGTTCCAGTCTCCAACAATCACATACTGCAGTCCACAGAACTGAAAGCAAATGTATTAGGCATGGGATCATGCTGGTATGCTAGTATGTGTATGTTGGAAAACTATGAATGTCGGTATGACTGGAATCTTCCAGGCTGTAGCGATGTGGAAGGATATGAGAAGAATCCCTGTAATTGGTTGCAAATGTTTTACATAGTGTAAGGTGTGTTTGCTTTGTGGGGAAATGATTCACAGACATCCTTAGAAGGAGCTGGCGGTAACAGCCACAAGGGCAGGGCTGTAGGGATCACAGTATTAAGTAAACCCAACCTGTGTGATTGTCTTGAATGGAAAATTGGGAAACTGCCTTAATTGTCCATGGTGTCTCCCTGCCCTCCACCTAGTGCATGCTGGGGCAGGCTCAAGGCCCTGAGAGAAACTGGCGCAAAAATAAAAGTACGTATGACAGCACATGGGAGGAGCTACCTTGTGCAGAGTCCCTTTGGAGTCTCCGAGGAAGGCGATGCTGTATCCCTCTTTGACACTGACGGCCACAGCTGTGAGACGGGCAGCTGATGTGTGCCACACGGCCTTAGCTTCCAGCGGTTCCCGGCTTGCCATTGGACTGGGGGTGTGGTCAGAGCCGCAAGCATAGGCCTTAAGGGTATTCTGCAACATATGACCACAACAGAGAGATTGGTTAGCTGGTTTGTCCTTAAAGACCCCCTCTACTCAAAAATGTTTGGAGTGCTTTCTTCTTGCTCCTACAGTGCGCTGTTTGAATGATGTATGTGCAGAGTTTGACACTAGAAGAATGTTTTCACATTCATACGCTGAGAGTGGAAAGTTTCTCTGTGCTCATTGAACA